>NW_005054350.1:1445931-1453728 GCF_000277835.1 Geospiza fortis | reverse complement strand
CTTTCCCTTAATGATCTTTTCTTAAAATTACTGTTGCAAGCAACAGAGACAGCATGTGATCAGCGCTTCACACTCTGATCATCACAGATTGTCAACTGTTTTACATAAGTTAAAAGTGTTTTCTTCCTTTTTTAACTGCAGTGATAGATATGAAGACCAGTCACTTTTTTTTCCTTTTTTGACAGCCCTTATAAATCAAACTAAAACGGAACATGTTAAAGTATTGTTGTTGTCTTCACAACCACTGTGAAATTCTGGAATCTATGTTGAAAAAAGTTACCGGAGTTTGGTCTTTCTAGGACAGGCACATTCCAGGTCACTGGAATTCACATTGATGTGCTGGGCAAACTTGGTTGGCTGATGCCTATCCAGTTTCTCTCTCCCTCAAAAGGACAGTGGGATAAAATGAAGCAAAGCTAAAGACAGGGAGATAATTTAATGTTTACTGTCAAAACAGAGTCAACTTGGTGAAAATCAATGTAATTTACTGCTGATTAAAATGCATTTATACAGTGAGAAACAAGACCAAATCCTAGAACAGATTCTCTCCGCTTCTCATATTCAGCTTCGCTACTCCATTCCTGACTCTCTCTGATCCCCTGTCTGACATGCTCATGAGGACCTGTGGAGTTGTGATCATTCCATAACATCCTCTCTCTGCTGCTATTCCTTCTCTCATTTCTCCAGTATGGATTCTGTCCACAAACTGCAGTCTTTCAGCATAAACATGTTCCCAGACCTTCTAATTTCATATCTGTGTATCCTACCTTTATTGTAAATATACACAGATAGAAATATATACTTATATAATTATCCAGTTCCCCTGTATCTGTCACTCATGCTTATGTCCCAGACACTAAACATTAGCCATAATATTTATAATGGAAGGCACCAACCTGCTTTCCATCAATGATGTTTGAAATCCATGGTATTGTAGGTGAATGATTAACTCTTCTCAAAATAAAATTCACGTACCTTGTCCCCTGTGTACAGAAAGAAATTGTTACAATTTAGTTAAATCAATCCTTAAATTGATTTAAACCAATGAAATCCCTTGTGCAGATGCTCTTAAATTGGCTTAAGGGTTGCTAATATTGGTGTATCTTATTCATTTTGATCTAGAATTTAATCCTATTAAATTGGCTAAAATTTTTTGTATACACTGGAGTCTCAAGTCTAGCAGTCTGAATCGAATTTCATGCTACAGGGTCATGGGTCCTCAATGAAGTTAGGACCTATAATGACACAGCAATTTTAGAAATTACTTCTGATGGCCCACTAATCATCTACAAAAAATAAACAGAGCTTTGCAATAAATACTAATGACTAGACAATGTTCTGAAGATTTTATATAAGGGATAAAGTTTTTTAAAACATATAAGCAATCAGGAATAATGATAATAGGCAACAAATTTTGAGAAAATTATTGCAAAATTAATTATATGCCATGCATTTTTGCTTTCTTTATTCTGTTTCCAGCTTAAATTTGCCTGCTGATTATTGCTGGGCCAATGAGTTTTGGCACAGTACTGAAAATGAAAATATGCATGACCATCTGTCAGTAATGGTTCCAGTTCATCAAAATTTCTAGTCTCCATTATGTGCAAGACAAAAGTACCTTTGCCTGTCTTGGGTGCAGAACCCAAGAAATTACAGATGAGAGAGAAAAACAAACAAACTTTTCAAATTCTCTCATCATAGAGAAAAGGAAATTAATTTTTATCAGTACATAGAAATAAATATTCTTCTACACTTTTATGGTTCATCCCCATTTCTATCTGCTTCATATTGTGATTTCATTCAGTCAGTTACATGATTATACACAGACCATTTCTGAGACTTCGTTAATGCAGGCTGGTAGCTAAATGGAAATAAATACCTCAAGTAAGATAGAGGATAAGAAGAAAGTAATTTCAAACATTGATGCTCCTTCTCATTATCAGTTTCAGTATGACAAAAATTGTAGTTACTCCTCAGTTAGCATTGATACATTTGCAGCTGCAAAAATGTTGCTTCTCTGATTTTAGCTTCAGTGTGTTTCTGCTAGATTTGGATCGAGATGGAAAACACAAACCCTGTCTGCCTGGCACAGAATCCTTTGCTTACAGTCCCAGCAGCTTTGTTTCATTCTTCTGTGTCAATAGAATTTAAAATATTTTTAAAAATATTTTCCTACTTGTTATTCTGAAAGGCTTGTGCAAAGCAAGGTGCCTTTTGAATACACAGAGATATGATTCTAAACAATAGCAGTTGCTATGGGAGCAGAGCATAGTGTTTTATGCAGACATGGAGAAGAGGAGTGGAGAAACACAAATCTGGTACAGATTGGCCCAGGCACTCACTGGCTCTAAGCACAATGTTAGTTTCCCTAAATATGCTGTGGTAAATCACATTTGTACATCAAGGGATACAAAAGTTTTTATTTAACTGAGTTCTGTTTACTTACATAAAAGAAGATTTATGGTCACTCGGAGGCTCATTGGCATTGATTTTCATAGTCCCCACTTAGAATTAATATGTCCTTGGTTTAGGAAATTATCCAGCACTTATATAAAAAACCTAGCTGGAATGATTCCATGTATACTTAGCAGATTTGCATGATCTTGTGGTGGAGTCAGGCAAAAAATCCAGCTTTCCTGAACAATTGCACTAACATTATTAAAAAAAACCCTGCAAACATATACTAATGCAGTAATGAGAGTGCTAACTCAGTTCAAAATTCCAAGGTCAAAAAGGGACATTTTCAAATGAAGGAACCAGGCGGCTCAGGAAGGATCAAATAGCATTATATTTCCTTCAGTAAAACATAAAAGGTCTACAGCTACTTTCATGACTAACAAGGAAGCCTGTAATGTGTACGTGTAACTTTACAATGTGGCTGAAGCAAAAAGAGGTTTTTTTGACTAGGAAGATGAATTTTTTAACAGATTCAGAAAGGATTTGGGGATTTATTTGCAGGTTGTTCAAATAATTGCTTTAAAGTGTATTATCTTGGTGAGGAAAAAAATGTCTAATGCCTTGCCTAATTTGTGTTCATTTATTTTAATAATACTATCTCTGGGAAGGAATCATTAAAAATGGTCATTTTACTCATACAAATTGATCAGGTACAGGAATCTGTCAGAACAGTTAATTGACGTTATTGTACATGTTTCCTTTTAATATTCCTATTAATATCTTCTGGTGAAATTATTACAGTTAGCTCAAATTCAGTTGCCCTTAGACTTGGCAGTCCCTGGAAAACTCAACTGCTCCCTCTTCAGTTTTGCCATTTTTTCACACTAATATCTGCTTGTGTGTTGGATTTTTTTTTTTTGTCTTTTCTCCACGACATGATTACAGCTGTCTCTTTCTCTGGACTTTTAAAATTTATGCAAATTTACTTTTAATGTAAAGCTGCTTCAGCAACTAAAGTTGCTTCAGCAACTTTACCATGAGCGTTTTCTTCTGTCCTGGCATAAGAACACATGCTGACATTATCTGGACAAGAATGCTTCCGTAGGGACATGACATGCATGGACACATAACTGCAGGCAACTGTCATAAAATACTGTGGCTTAGCAGTTGTGAGCTTTAGCTGGGGCTACTTAGTGAGTGTCAGGACAGCCTGACAGAGTGTGCACAACCAGCTGGCAGGGATGGTGGAACTCATTAGATCACTGGCAGCTCCACTGATCACAGTAACCAACTCCTTACCCTTAGAGTGCTTTAGGTATTTATACACATCGCTGTTGAGTGGCAAAAATGTTAGTATAAATTTATTCATTAATATACAAGCTATTAGCTTTCTACGAGCTTGAGTGCTTAACTGGAACGGAGTCAAAAGAATCCTCTCTGCTTATTCTAAAGTCATTCAGATGCCTCAGAAATATTTAATTCTACTGTTTCTTTGTAATAAATACCAGTTTTAAATCCCGTATTTTTTGAAAATGACTGGATTTTTTTAAAATCCTGAAATGGATGCTGCCAGAAAAATAAATAGGAAATTTGAAAAGGTAGTAGTCTACTTTCAACTCCTATCATTATTCCTGAAATAAGTGACAAAAAAATAACATTCATTGTTAAGATTTCTTCTAGCTCCCCTGTTGCTCAGTGACAGACTGAAGTGATGTTTTTAGGAAAAGCGGCCACTTTGAGCCTGACTGAACGTGATGTTTTAGTCAGTAGTGATTCAGTATTGATAAAGAGTGAGGAGATCACAGTGGGGCTAGCTTGTTAAAATCTGAGATAATCATAGACCTAGAATTAACCACCTGATAAACGACCAAAATGATTAAGTTAATTCCATCTACAGAAACTCTTGGTCGTTTACTGGAAGAGTGAGCTAATCCATGCAGTCAGACCTTGCTAACAGCTACACAAAAGGCAGCATGCATTTTTTGGTTTTGCTTACAAAAAAATCCGAACACCGCAAGTCATGCTGGTGATAAGGGAAAAAAGTGTTTCGCTCTTCCCTCAGTAGGTGTTTAGCAGATCGTGCACTTTTCTAGACAGAAATTTCCTTAGCTCGGGCAATAGCTTCACACACAGAATAAATTGAAACTCGTCCACCAAATAAGCAATTATTCTTGTGCCCTCAGTCCTTTTTCCCAATGTTTGTTGCCCCCACCTTCATCCTAGCACCATAAGCTCCACAGTCACACAGTGAAATAGAGCAAAGAAATAATCTAACCTAAAATTATTCCCTTTTTCTTTCCCCTGGAGTTAATGACAGAAAAATGTATGAATATCTAAATATATGCGTGCTAATTTGTATCAAATCCACAAATCAAGTCTAACAGTCTTAGCAGAAATAATTTTCTATTACATTTTTAGTGTGTGATTGTTATATTCAGTACAAACCAAAAGAAGGTGAGAAAATAAAAAAGGAAAACAGTGGTTTTAATGGTGAAGAATGTACTTTAAAATGAAGATTTAAAGCAATTATTAAAATTATGTTTCATATTACTTGCTTTTATTAGTTTTATTATATAATTTAAATTTCAATTATATTAATATTTAGTATTTTATTAAATTATATGCTGATTTGTGATTCAAATGCTCTTGTAAATACAATTTTTAAAATGGATGTCTAGAAAAAGACTTTAATTTTGTATTCTAAAAAAATTTTTTTAAATTCCTTTTTTAGTCTTCTAGCTTTTCAGAGACCAATCTTTTAACTCCAGTGACTATGATGCAGGACAAAATCATTGCTTTTGGAGAATGAGCAAGCTCCAAGGTATTCAAACTTATTTATCATAGTTTTCCCAAACATGATGTCCAAATTCTTGGGCACGACAAGGAATAGGCCACCCAATTCAACTAGAGAAAAAAGCAGATTACTGATGGCATCTAGCATCTGCAGCCAAAGGATGCATTTTATTAATTATTGTGCAAAGAAATTTTGAAAATATGTGTTGTATAATTAAATTAAAAAGAAATAGTAAAATTTATTGTATAAAGTAAACCAGGTAAAGAAAATCTTGATCTTGATGAATCTGTTTATTACAAGTGTTTTACTATGGAGTTATGCTCTCCTTTGAAATTTTCATTTTTAAAATGCAAGAGACAGATCCTATCAGTAGCTGAAGCAGTAGTAGGTAGGATAGTCTCTCATGTCAACACAGTAATTAAAATTCACATCTATCAGTATGACCTAATTATTATCCACTAGACTCTGTGATATAGTGAGCATACTTTGAAATGAGGATATCTTTAAAACACACTGTGTTTTAAAGATACAGGAAAACTCTAGAGACATTTTCTTGCAGGGCCCAAATTGAATTGAGTAGAAGCTTAGTGATGCAAACAATGTAAAATTAGATTAAATAATTTTAGTATTTTACCAAGCATCTTAAATATTCTTACTATTTCACTAAGTATAATAATGTATATTATGTATAAAGAAAATTATTCAGATAAACAAATTAGACTTTAGATTAAAATAATGGTCATAACAAAGGTTCTATTTTTGTAGATGAGGCATCAATGCATTTAAATTAGAAAGACATTTACAGGTTATGGGAATGCTGAATCAAGTAAATGACTGACACTAGAATAAGATTGTCCAGGCCGTTTAAGAGATTTTATAAAATAATTGCCTGTGTGTGCTTAGTTTCAAAAGTGTCCTAATATAATTTCCACTGAGAATGCAACAAAGCTTTTTTTTTTTAATTACAAAACCAATATTCTCCTTTCTCTAAAAGTGATACCATCATAAAATAAGTCTGATTAATGCAGTTATGCAGTTTATAATGTCTGCTGAGGTTTAATCACCAGCAGGATAGAGGAGAGAATCGGGAAGGTAAACATGAAAAAAATCATGGGTTAGGCAAAGACAGTTAATTAAGGAAAGGAAAAGTCACATTCACATGCAAAGCAAATCAAGGAAGTCACCACTTCCCATTGGGAAGCAGGTGTTCAGCCATCCCCAGAAAAGCAGGACCACATCACAACATGGACTTGGGAAGACAAAACCCATCACTCCAAACATCCCTTTGTGGAGTTCATTGGTAAGTCTTCTTTTATTGGGGTATTTTTATATGACTATCTTCACTGCCAAGACAGATTGTAAAAACATGAGATTGTGAATGTTCCTGGTTCCCATTTGCAGAAGAATGGATTATCTTCCTTTGCCTCTCTATTTGCTACTTTTTTTTTTCTCCCATAGTTTATAAGTAAAGATTTATAAATTTGAACATTTTCACAGCATATATAATTGTTTCATATCACCTGACTTGTTTCATAGCATCTAACTTGTTTTAATCTTTCTTTATTTCAGGGGATGTCTTTGAAAAACTAAAATTCTTAGGCAATGTATATATTTTGTTTAAACTAGACCAATATTAATTTAAGTCGACCTGATACAAATTTTGTCACATGATAATCATTCCCTAGCAGTCATAATCATTGGCAGCAGAACAAATGACCAGCATATGATTGCTTACCACTGGTATTTGCAAAATAAGGTTCAAATTTCTAATTCCAGTCCTTAAAAGCTTGGAACAAATTGGACTCTCTCCACATATGAGTTATAACTAGATTAACAGGATTGTAACTTTTAAAGAAAGGGCGAAAGAAAATCAGAGGAGGCTGGTAGCCTTTTAAAACTGAATCAACCACTGGAAGAAATGTTGTTTTGTGACACAAACAAATGTCAGTTGACATGATCAAAAATTAAAGTTTTCTGCAGAAAAGCTTATTTCCGTTGGTATGTGTCTTTGTTATTGTGGATGCATTAAAAGTAAAGCTACCCGAAACCTCACAGGAAAAGCACCTCTGTCAAGACTTGAGAAAAACTGTTTGTAATGAGTCTCTAGGGTTAGACATAATATAAAAAGAGATCAGGGTAAACTGACCTTACAAGCCATCCACCTGTCTATCCTATTATATTGGCTTCAACTAAACAACAATACAAAATAGTCTTGAAAGGTTCCCACTTCTTCCCTTTCTCTTCACTAAAAAAAAAAAGACAAAAGAATTATTTACTGCCATTTAGATAAAGGTGACATAGCAGATATTTTACCGCTGTTTTCAGAAAAAGGATAACAGAGATAAAAGAAATCCTTTTGCTCGTGGGATGATAAAACACTAATACTGTAGATGAGAAACCAATGCCATGAAGTGTATTAAAATTTGATCTAAAAGAATGGGTGTAAAAGATTACTTTGTTTTTTATATTTGTGGGTATGCCAATAGATTAGTTCTTTTTAAATAGTTGATGATACTGAGAGCAAAAGAGTAAGTGAGAGAGTCAGTTCCTTCTGCCTGAATTTTTTCCTTATTCAAGATGACAATGTACTAGTACTCATATATATA
>NW_005054350.1:1405138-1445917 GCF_000277835.1 Geospiza fortis | reverse complement strand
TATATATATATATGCGCATTATAAAAGTCCCTCTTCAGAAAAAACCTTACTGTGAAAATTTCTAAAATTATTTTAGTTACTTGGTTCTCAGTACCACAAAGAGTGACATATTCTGATTAAGTTGAATTGCCTATTCAAACCATAACCCCTGTTACAAGTTCTGCACAATAAATCAAAGAATATCAACAATGAGTAGCACACATAAATATTGCTTTAAATATGTGTGTTGGAACATTAGGAACATTGTGGAAGAGACTGTCCAATCTCATTAGCCTTTCACCTTAAATGCTGTACATGTTAGTTATTCTTCTTTTATTGTGCTATTCTTATGAGACAATCTCAAAAACATAAATGTCCTACCCAGAGCACTTGCAAACCTTCTTAAATGAAAATTTGTGAGAAGGGAAGTGGGGAGAGGGCTTTATCTAGAACTATTTTCCCAGTCTCAGAGATTTTACATAAGGGAGATTTTATGTTTGTTTATAATGAACATCAAAAGAACATCTAAACAGGTCTGTGCTGAAGATTTTTCACACAGAAAATCAGATCTTTTTCTTTTATTGTTCCAAGAAAAGGATAATGTCTCGACAATTTTAACATACTGAAAGAGGGTCAAGACTTGCTGAGCAACTGTCAACCCCATTTCTTCTAAAGAGAGAAAGGTCAGACATGTCTAGAGAGAAGAAAAAGAATTAGAATGTATCTAAATCAGAAAGGAATGAAAAAAATTCCAAAAAATAATTATAAAGAAAAGCTTCTTAGAAGAGATAACCTCAGTGAAACCAGGTAAAATGGTATTAATCTACCTTTACAGGATGTTAATATTCAAAATATACATCTTAATACTCTAACTTTTTGTTTTGTATTTTCCCCACCATATATAGTTGAAGTTTATGTTTATGGAATAAATAAAGGAAATATTATGTGTGCTTCCAGTATGGGGAGGTGTTTATTCTGAGTTGAAGTTTTTATTTGTTTTAAGATTGGTTAGAGAAAACTGGAAACTGAAAATTGCTAGAAACAGAAAATTGAAAAAATATCTTTGTATGAAGGACCTGTACCAACCCCAGAAGCTTGTGTTCAAATAAGTGTTAAAAAAATTGTATAAATATATAAATTAAAATCATTGGATGAAATTTACTAAAAATCGATATAAATTTTTTTAAACTAAATATTAAAGTGTTTCTTTAGAGGCCAGATCCACAGAATCATAGAATCATTCATCATAAAATGCTTTGGGTTGAAAGTGACCTTAAAAATCCTCTAATTACATGTACATGTAGAGGAAAAAAAAAATAAATTAAAAAGTAGCTCTTTTTCCAAAACACAGATTAGATATCACTGACACATATTCTATTTGAACCATTGCAGCATCCAGCTATGATGTGGGAATCTACCAAGGAATTAGTTAAGTAGGAAATTTTGAATTACTAACAAGATGTTGACATGTTCTTCACCCATTACACTGTTTACCTAGAGGAACAATAATAGAGGAAAAAGTATTTTAGCCTCTCTTCTTCCTCCAGGGTACTCTGCCCCTGTAGTGGCAACCCTTACAGAGCTAGGTCACTACAACCCTGAAGAGCATCAAGATTCAGTATATTTTGGGGAGATATTTAATTGCTACCCTGAGGTCTTTATATATGCAGCTGCTCTGTCACTGACCAGAACTCACAAGCTTCCAGTTATATATCAAGTTTATGTTTTCCTTAAGGCAAAAATACCAACGAGTTTCTGTTAATTTTGTTTACATTTTGAGAATTCTTCTCCAGTTGCATTGTAACGACAGGAAGTTGGTTTCTTCCCCCATGTCTTCTTATATTTCATCACTCAAATAATAAATACAGTTTGTCTCTGGCACACCTTGAATTATCTAGTTTGCTTTGGACTGGAAGTAGCTAGAGCCAAATCTAGGTTAAAATAAAAAATATAGTTTGTGTACAGGGGACAGATTTGGATAAATGCTACATGTTGAAAACACCATATAATTAGTTCTCAACATTTTGAACTTAAGAGTCCAAGAAATTTATTCTTGTACCAAATTCATAATTAAACTTCATGACCTTAGAGTGACTGCAAGCTAGAAATGAGCTGCTCTGCATTGCAGTTGACTCTAGGTGAAAAATGTTTTCTGACATTAGTGACTTAGTTATGTAAATGGATCTTTCCAGAAAAATAAATTAATCTACATTAAGGCTGTCTCATGTCTACACAGGGCCAGGCTGCTACAGATAATTAGGTCTAAAACATGACCTTTCCATCATAGCTATAATACCAATACTCATACCACAGCAAAATCAAATCACTATGATCATGAGGGAACATTAAATTTATTTTATGAACCATTTGTGTGTTCATATACATTCTGTACACCAGGAACACATTCCTTAGATGTGTGATCAGAGGCTTTTAAGGCGCTGAACTTCGAAGTCACAGCAAATATTTTTTTCCAGTAATTTATTTCTGAAGAATTCTCCAGCCCTTCTTTTTGTCAAGATCATAATCCTAAGCACAAAAATAATATACAGTGCTGTCAGCCAGTTTTGAAAAATAAAAAGAAAGGTTTGATTATACTGCTGCTCACTGTCATAACTCTGTATTTATTATTAACTACACTTGAGGATGCATTGCAAATTTATTTAGCAGATTTTGTCCAAAATAGCTGTGCTAGCTGAATAGTGTGAAAGAGTAGATTTGACTTGAGATATTGCTTTTCTCCCTAGACTGAAGATTAATGCCTCCAAAAAGATGAAAGCAGGAGGATAAAAGCATGATGTTTTCAAAGATAATTCTACTAGTGGCAATCATGATCACTGGATGAAAACAAATAAGTCATTTTCATTATCATGTGTCCTGAAAGGAAGCAATATTCACTGTGAAAGAAAATAATGAAAGAGGGGAAATTAAAGGCTTTGAAAAATTAACACTGACTTCAGAGTGCACCTGGACTTCTATTTCCACTGTTTTGTCTTCAAACATCAGCTCATATTCAGAGATGTTTTGATAGCAGACAATAAAGAATTTAATGCAAAATAGACCAGACGTAATCCAATCAAGGGCTTTTCTTGTGAGAACAAAAGCTTTTCATAACTAAATGTCCTTTTCACTTCTAGTTTTACTGTCTTGTAATATATCAATTCTCATGATGGGTGTCATTCAGGCTTTGGGAACTGAATTTTCCCAGGCAGTAGAAAAAAAAGCCAAAATTAAAAGCTGAAATTAAAACCTTCCCTCTTCCCATTGGCACTGTCCAAAACTAAAGTGAGACATATCAATTTTTTAGCTTCACATAGCAACTAGAAATAATGAAATAATGTACAGAAGAAAGTAAACTAATGAACTGGCAAAAGAGGTAGCATGGCATTATATTTTGTATCGTGTTTTGCTCTGTCGTGTTACAAAACAGGGATATGCTGCACTGTTGGTACCTACAGTACCAACATTAAATCAGCCATTGCAAAACTGATTAGATCCTCTTTCAACTCATGCCTACCTCTTACATAACTGATCTTGGCTTTCTGCTCTGTTTACCATTCATTTATAAACTCATATATTGTCTCTCAGAAAATGCATTTTTTATTGATTTGATTGTCCTATTAAAATTGCTGTCTGACTTAGTGTCTGACATCTTAATGCCAAATTTTAACTTCCACTTCATCCTGTCCCTGCATGTATTCCCCTAACACTTCTCAAATTCTGCCTAGCCTAGTTCAACTTAAATGTCCAATCTCCCCACACACAATTTCATTTCGCCAGATTAATTCTTCCTTGTGCTCAAATAGATAACTCAAGTTTATTTTTCTCTTTCAGTTCTATCCCAAGATTTTTTTATACATCTGTTGGGCACTAGAAAGACCTTCCTGAGTTTTTCTTCAGCATCTCTTTTTTCTGCTATTCACATTATCTGTATTTTCTGAAGTAAAAAAAAAAAGTTTATTCCTGTTTTTCTTTCCAACAGAAGTTGTGCAGTCAGAGTGAGACAATGGCAATGAAAATCTGAAACTCTGTGATTTGGTTACTCTAACTCATATGGTTAATTCTTGGACTGACTAGTATGAATATCAGGTTATGGATGAATATTTGAACTAATACTATTAACTTTTGAGATTTATCCTTCATTAGCCACAGCAGTCTGGTATAATTTTCCTTTGATCTAAAGAGGTTCATGTTTCTCAGTCAGGGGACATCAAGACTTTTGTTGTCACAAAGGCAGAAATCTAATATTTTAAAGCATACAATTACTGTTAATATATTCTTGAAAAATCCTGGAAAATGGAAAAAAAGTATGATTTTGAGAGCCCTTCAACTAACATTAAACATAATTGCATATTTAATTACAAAAGTTTGAAAACTGTAACAGATGTATGGAGTATCAACAGATGAGCAAGAGCATATTTGACATATGAAGAGCTGCTGACCCATTCTGTTTGATCTGTTCTTTATTGCAATTTTTAAAAAAAATTGCTCAAGGACAGACACCACAATATATAAGCAGAAGTATTTCTAATATACCAGTCTGGACTTCAGTGTATCTTTTTTTTTCCCTTCACTGAACCTTTAAAATTTACAAATTACTTTGTTGGCTTTCCAATGAATATACACAAGAGGCTCCAGCTTTATTGATTTCTTGGCAGATTTTGATGTTCTGTTCCATTCTCTCTTTATGACCAAACAGCAGCCAGGACTAGAATAAGAAGGAATTAACTAGGTGTGAATGATAGCCAAAGGGATAATAATGATCCTAGACTGAACATATGGAAGTTCAATAGTTTACAATCTACCAAAAATTTATTTAAACTTCAACTATATTTCATCTTGATATTAATTAGTAAACCACTCAGCATTTCTTCATTCAGTTAAAATCAACATTTGTTAATATGCATTCATGTCAATCATACAAGTCAAAGATAAATGTCAATCTTTATCAGACCAAAAGAATAGAAACTTGGTTGCCATTTCAAACTTTTGTCTTTAGAATTGCTTTTGCCTAAAACAGTATAATATTTTACTTTTTAACATAAAATGTGATTAAGATTCTACTTTTAATAGTAGTTCTGAAATTTCTCCCTACTTTTAATATTACTTCTTATTAGTAGTCCTTTTAGGTACAAAAGCCCTTTTATTTTCTTTGAGAGATGGGCTTACAGGGGCAGAGACGTGCCTTTATATCATCACAGTGACAAGTGAACTCTGTTTTAATGGAGGTGTAAAATTTTGCCTACTAGTCCCTAAAAATTGTTTATCACAGAACCTTAGCAGCTGTAATCTCATATTTCCCTGTTGACTCAACCTATTTCAGCCTGGATGAAGAGATAAAATTCTACAAGTTCCTCTACTTCACTTTCTGGAATCTTTATTTTCTGCCCTTAACAACAGGTTATGCCCCAGAAATCTGTAATATCAACTTCCTGAAAAAAGATCAAGCAAGGAAAATTCAACATCAAAATTGTGTCTTAGTGTCACAGATACTTTCAAACAGCTCTAACTCAGCAGTAATACTTCCATTGTTAGGCTTTTTACAAACATGCAAAAAAATTATAAGCCCTCTTCCAAAGAGCTTTTATGTGGGGATGGATTTCCCCTTAAAATGTGTCCTTCAGGTTTTTAGCATTTTAAAGACTGTAATGAAGAAATCTTGTCCTGAGGCTTTAGTCTCCAAGTAGACTGCTAAAGGCCATGATATACCTCAATCTGGAATACTTGCAGAGTATAAACTATAACATATCTGAAAAACTGTTTATTGAAGTATAACCTGCTTCCACACAAACTGTGTGAGGTATTCCATAGGAAATTGTGAGTCTTAGGATGACCAATATTTCAAGAATATGTCACAACTTAAGGCTTCCTAACAAATCAGAAAGGAAAATTTTCTTATAGGCAGTCAAACACGCATATTCTCTTGAAAAACATTTTTTCAACTAGTGCTGACCTTTAAAGTTCATTGTGATCTACAATAGTCTTCTTATTGAACATGAAATCAAAAACATAAAAACAACAGTACCTGGAGAACATTGAGGCCTTTTCCCATTCTCACAGTGCCCCACCAGGGTGGTGCTGGGGCTGCACATGAAACTGGGAGGGGACACAGCAGGCACAGCTGACCTCAATTGAGCAAAGGGTTGTCCCTTACCTTTGGGTGTCATGCTCCATATGTGGAGCTGAACTATGAGTCACTAGAAGAAGATAGCTCAAAGCTATTGTTTCCTGGCTGTAAACCATTCTCTTTATTTGTAAAAGAGTTCCTTTATACAGTCACGATCTTTCCACTTGCAAAAGAAACACACTTTGAAATTTATCCCCCTGAGGTTTTTTTGCCATCTCATGTTCACCATTCTAGACATTTTCCTTCTTTTTTTCTTTATTTTTTCTCTTTAAAATAATATTCTGTAGTGGGAGAGAAGCAGAACCACAGGCTGTCAATTCAGTATTCCCCCAGTAAAACAATATGGTGGAGTAGGCTGGTAGAAAGTCATCTCACAGGCTGCCATGAATTATATGAACTTCCAAAGAAATTTTGACCATGAAAAACAAGAAAAATTGCCCTATACACAGCTATGACCTGCAGCAAAGAAATGGTTTCTAAGATCAGAATTTAAGCTCTCAGAACATTAAATAGTGCAAATTGCAAGTATTTTTAGTCTCGGTTTTGTGTACAAACTGCTTTCTTTAGGAGAAAAAAAGAAAAGGTTGTGTAGACAGAGATACAATGATTTTTTTCCCATTAACAATATAAAATGACTGCTAAAAAAACCCCATGTTTTTGAAACTAAATTACTTGAAGTATTTTTGTTTGTTTGTTTGTTTGTTGTTGTTGTTGTTGTTGTTGTTTCCACAGAAAATATTATTGTTTCACTTGAACCTAGGCACAATTATTCACAAAATTTAGTCTGAAATTTGGAATAGACCAGTTTGGTAACATTGTAAAAGCTGAGTAATAAACATGAACATCAGCTTGAGTTGCAATATTTTCATTCTTCGATATCATTACTTTTCCTTTGTCTTCGGAATGTATTGTTTGTGGCAACTCACCTCATAGAAGAGAAAAACTTTGCAGTCCCAATTAATTCTAAGGACCATTTTGACTATTCAAAAGTTGAACACCTTTTTCATCTTGTATACAGAGACCTAGGGAAGGAAGTCTTTGTGACCCCAAGAACAGACAAGAACTCCACTGGAAAGTTTTATTATCTAAAGACGATATATATCCAGGTGTTATGAAATTCCCTATTTGGAAGATAACATTGTTGCACTAATGACAGCTTATTTACGCCCATCATGTACCCCAAGTCTCAGATAATATGTTTTGAAGAGAACTAATATGGTATATGCCATGGCAGATCACATCATTCACACATTCCAACTCCTGTGACACAGTTAATACCTGTTCTGATATACACCACATAATTTGAAACTTAAGCTAAGTAGTCTGCAACCAATTGTCTAAATATAACAACAGCATGTCAAAAAAAAATGTTTTTAAACAAAGACATTATCTTTAAACAAATTTTTACACTTTTTCTTTCTGTTGCTTGGCATGCCAAAGAAGATTTGATTTAGAATATCTTAAAAAAAACCCCAATACAATATGTTGTGGGGCTTGCTGCAATAACCAGGATTTGCAGAAAAGAAAATGTTCAAGGTACTTGAGACAGTTTGGGAAGTTTGATTTCTTTAAAATATGGTATTTCAGGGGGGCTTTTAATTTACACATTCATTCTTTATATATTATTGATATATTTTTCTGCATGAGGCAGGTACACAGCTCCAAAATAATACAAGTGATTTTCCCATTGCAGAGTAGTACTTAAAAAAAATAAAACAAGGTTTTATGGGTTTAAGATAATTAATCACATTAAAGATATTTTCAATTTCCTCAGGTAAGCAATTTAGGCTACAGCTTCTGGAATAAAAAAAAATTCTTTATTTTACAGATGACATTTATAGGACATATTGTGTAGCTGACATTTCTTTTTCTGAAATTACTTGCTAATATTTTCAGAGGGATGAATTACTTTTCCACATCTCAACCATTACAACTACACAGAGAGATAGATATGTTTGCTTCTGCTGTGCTTTTCAAGGAATATGTGTACCATGAATTTTTTATGTACAATACTGTGCAGTATGAAAAAAGGCTAAAATTTCTGGAGTCTTTGGACTGATAAAGTGTTATAACACCACAAGAAGATGTAATTCTTTATAGTTAAAGTATACTCTGAGGTAAATACCATCATTAATTTGTTGTAGGTTAAATTACTGTGCAATGTTTCTACACAAAACTAAAAAAAAAGTCTCTTTTTACTGTTCATTGTTGCAATTTCGTGCTGTAACTCCACTATAATGCACACTATGGAGCCTTCAGATTTTTAAAAAACTCTATCAAAACTACAAATCAAATTAAGGGTCTATTCTCAAGAGTACAGTTTAGACATATAAAATCTCAAATGTTTTAACACTTACTTCCAGTATCTACAGAACTTCTGAGAAATATTGAGCAACTGAATTGCTGTCTCTTAGTTCTTCTAAGCATTTCTTCAGTATATTCACATCAGTGGATGCAATAAAGGTGAAAATTCTGCTGCTTCATCTTCTAAAAATTTAATACTTCCATCACTTGCAGTTTTTTGGTTTTTTTTTTTTCCTTATGGAAGCATTGGGGTTTATGAACAGAGTCCTTTTTATGAAGAAAATGGGTAGAGATCTCTTGACACCTGTGGGTCTAATACAAAAGTATACTGAGTAAAATAAAAAAAAGATGAAACTACAGAAACTTGGAACTTTCCTTCTCTTTTCTATTATTGCACAGAGAGTCTAGATATTTGGCTATATCACCTTCTCTGATATGAATTCCACTTACATAGAGTAAAGATCAATCTGCAAAAGCATCTTATCTCAAAGCTCCAAACACACTTACATATTACTACGTATATTTCTCAGGAAAGGTCTTCCAATTTGCAAGGGTTTTTTAATGGCAGTTTTGAAACTGCAACTCCTAAACCACGGCATTAAAAACTGAAGTTACACACTGACAGTTAATTGACAAACCAGCCATAACCATGAGGTATTTATCTGAAGATTAAATTTAGTTTCTTAATACCACTCCAACATTTTAAGTGATTTATGTGTCTGAGATATCAAACTTTACACTTTAGGATTACAACTCCTGTGACCTTCAGAGCTACTTGACCTTCAAAGCTGCTGTACCCCCAGATTGAAGATATCAGTAAGAAAGTCATCATCTCAGTGATTGAGATTAAAATCTTATTTCTGGTACCATGATTGATGACAATGCAAGGATAAAATTATACATTTGGATGTGATAATACTGGGAATGTGACTATTATAATAAATATATATATCCCACGTTTTCTATTTGGCATGTCTCTTTTCATCCAAATTTATTCTTCTTCAGCTTGGTCAAGAATGTCAAAAAAATCCAGCAAATGGGCTCCTCAAATAATTCCTCAGGAACTATTTTAACATACCAAAATGGGGTTTATAACTTCAGAACATGCAAGAAAGCATAGAGTAATATGATATTCTAGAGGACTAAATGAAGCACTGCCTGTGTTCCTGGCCCTGGGAGCATTTTCCTCATCTTCCACACCATTCTTTCAAAGGAATAATAGAAAAACCCCACATAAATGGTAGTGTATGACACACAAGACATGACACTATTGAATTCCATTGCTGTTGTCAAAAGTGCATAGAAAGTAACTCTTTCTGTCTCTCTTATAATGCCTATTTTCCTGCTTGTAAACTGAACAAACGATCAACAGGGGATTACAGTAACTGAAGGAGAGCAAAGAACCTGTACCTTGGGGTTTTCAGTAAGAGAAGAAAAGAAATGGAAAGGAGGGGCTTGTAACAGTGTCATCCAATACAATAAATTCTTCATTATCGCCTCAATGCTGTGAAACAAAAGTTCAGGTTTAATTTCCACGATGCAGTGTAGTATTCAGTGCTCTTTTTTTCATTGTATTCAGTTCTGCACTGTTTTCAGTTCAGCTGCTTTATAGTTCATATGTTTGCATTTTATTAATTAATATATTATTTTGTTGTTGTCAATATTCTTTTTATTTATCTATATTCCCAGTCTCATTTTAAATAATTTTGTTGAATGACATTTTTTATTAAGTTCAGAAGGAGGAAACCTTTGGACCTTACAGTCTTGTACTTTGTTTTGCTGACTAGATTGTGAGAAAGATGATCTTTGAAGTGCAACGAAAAGAGAACAAACAAAAGATGCAGTGGGTGCTGTTTTTTACATTTTTTTTTATATTAAAGAGACACATGTACAGATAACAAGTAGTTTCTGCAAACTAAATACAAACAGTTGGTGTTTCCAGTAATTTCTTTTAGTCTAGATGATGAAGTTCTGCTTGCTGTCTACATTTGCTTAATGCCTGAAGAAGTTTCATTGGAGGTTTCAGTGTAAAGAATATATTATAAAATTGCGTAAATTTTTTCTTCTGCCTTTCACTAAAAACAAGATAAAATTTTTCAGTCTAACACTTCCCCACATTGTACTCTAACCAATTTTCATCTATTTAGGAATGTATGTACTTTTGTTAATTTTAACATTTCCATCTAAAGAAGTACCTGTTTTGATAAACATGGCCTTTCTCCATGCTCAAGTGTACTCTCCCTCTTCCTTCTCAATGTGGGCTCTTGTTGATAAATTCACTAAGATACATCGTATTCTCCCATCATCCTTCACTCCCTTTTAGTTCATCTAAAATTATGATATGTCATGTTCAGCTGGTCAAAATTTCATTAAGAGCAGGAGTAAGTAACCTTTTATGACACTTTTTTACATATTAGTGGAAGTATTGGCTTAAGCGCATACTTTCAGTTTGTTAATGTCTTTTTATTGGCTTTGAATATCAGAAGAGTGTTGGCTGTTTCACAGAGGATGTGTGTTTACACCTCATGTTTGGAAAAATCAGCAAATTAAAAAACCTTATGTTTCAATTCTTCAGAACTGAATCAAATTTTATTCTCACTTGATTTAAAATAAAACCTTAAAAATTGTGGTTTTGCCAAGTCATTAACGCTCATTACCAAAAGTGTGGAATGTAAGTGCTAGTGAGATGATTCATGGCAACGCAATCCTTATTACATCAGTATGGCCCCATAATTGATTTAGTTAATGGTACCATCTGCTCATTTCCAGTGTTTTCCTTCCAATTAGAATGACACATCATACATTTGATGTTTTTAACTATGTTTTCTGTCTTTTGCCCCACCATTTGTTCTGAATTACCTTTTTCTCTTTACATCCATTATTGTAATAATACCCTTTTGCTTTTGAGGAAATTACGTTCTGAAAGAGTTGGTTTGGCTCTCCCTGCTTAATCTTTCCAACGGATAAGTGGTTCACTTGTAGTGGCAAAATGCTGTTAATTAATGCAAAAATGGACTAGTATTCTCTTGTTATAAACCTCTGATGTGCCAGACCTCAAGAAAAATAAGTCAATAGTATTAATTTTCCATATCCTGCCAAAAAAACCTAGAAATTAAAGGAAAAAAAAAGGAGTAGAAAATAGCAGCTGTCCTGGGGTGACTATGTATAAAAGACATCTTCTTCCTGTCTTCATACCAGCACTCTTGGAATATCAACATGCAATCACAGTGTTATAATTTTTGCAAGGAAAAACAAACACACAAGGTTGTGCAGGGAGTATTTCTATGGCTTAGCCTTTGAATAATTGTGGACATATTAATGTAATTAATGGACTATGCCAATTATGAACGAACATTGAGCAAAAAACCTTTTTGCTTATATTGGGATATTATACTGGAATAGAGTTGATTAATTACAATGTGTAGAGTTATAAAAGTAATTTATCATAGTATAATGACTATTCAAGTACATATGGCTTATTTAAATGAATAAAATAGAACAAGAGCTATTAGAATATTGCTGTATGTTTTAGGATACAAAACCAAGCACATTTTATGAAAGGCTTGGGAAAATAAATACCTAGTCGTGAAACTAAATATAAAAAAGATGGTAATCTGCATTTTGTTTTCACTAAGATTTATTCCTTAAAGGAAGAAAACAAACAATAATCAAATAAAGGAAGGGCACTTGCTTTTACTGGTAAACTTAAAGAAAACTCTGAATCTTGGCGACATACTGGAGTGGAGGAACATAATTCAGATGTATGGAGTTGTTCTTTTGGGGTTGTCTGTCCTTCCCATGTCCTCTCCCAACTTCTTGTGCACCCCCAGCACACTCACTGGATGGTATGAGGGCCAGAAAAAGCCTTGACTTTGTCTGAGCACTACTCAGCAGAAACAAAAATATCCTGGTGTTATAAACACTATTTCCAGCACAAATCCAAAGCATAGCCTCATACTGGACACTATGGGGATAATTAGATTCATCACAGTCAATCAGACCACAAAGGCAATCACTCACTGCTTCCCAAGGACAGACTGATGCCCAGCCACTACCTGAGCAGAGTCATCCTAAAATTCCCTTTTTTCACTTTTATAGCTGAACATGACGTTATAAGGTACAAAACACCTTTGCAGTTGTTTCAGGTCATTTACTGGCTTTGTCCTCTCACAGCCTATTCATTGTGACAGGGACAGACTGCAAAACAGAATCAAAGAATTATAAAATCATTACAATTGGAAAAGGCCTCCAAGATCATTGAGTCCAACCTTTGACTGAACACCATAGCACTAAGAGTCATGACCAGTCATTTCTGGAACACCTCCATGGACTCCAGAGCTTCCTTAGGTAGCCCATTCCAATACTTGAAAACTCTTTCAGTGAGGAAATTCTTAATGTCCAAACTGAACCTTCCTTGTCTTGAGGCTGTCTCTTGTCCTGTCACTGGCTGTTTGGAAGAAGAGGCCGAACAACCCTCACCTGGCCACAACCTCCTTTCAGGTAGTTGTAGAAAACAAGGTCTCCCCTGAGACTCCTCTTCTCCAGCCTACACACCCCAATCTCCCTCAGCTGCTTCTCATATGTCTTCACCAGTTCCATTGCCCTTCTCTGGACATACTCCAGCACCCCACTGTTGTTCTTGTAGTGAGGGGCCCCGAACGGAACACAGGATTTGAGTTGTGGCCTCACCAGAGACGGGTCAAGGAGAACAATCACTTTCCCAGTCCAGCTGCCCACACTATTTCTGATAAAAGCCAGGATGACTTTGGCTTTCTTGGTCACCTTGCCACACTGCTGGCTCCTGTTTAGCCAGGTGTCAACCGGCTGCCCCAGGTTCTTTCCCTCTGGGCCTCTTTCCACCCACTCTGCCCCAGCGTGTGGCGCTGCTTGAGGTGGTTGTGACCCAAGGGCAGGACCCGGCACCTGGCCTTGTTGGAACTCATTCAACTGATCTCAGCTCATCCATCTAGCCTGTCCAGATCTCACTGCAGAGCCTTCCTACCCTCCAGCAAATCAACACTCCCACCCAACTTAGTGTCATCTGGAAATTTACTGAGCATGCAGAAGGCACTCATGCTTTGCAGGCACTGTTCATAATGCTAGCAGCACTGTTTCGGTCAAAAATCTAAAACACAGCACCTTATGAGTTGCCATGAAGAAAATTAACTCCATCCTAGAGAGACCCAGTGCACCAGGCTAGCAATTAGCTCTTAGTGCATTGATTTCATCTAATTCCCCTGCACTTACCAGTAAGGCTTGCTACTTTACAATATGCTGGAAGTGTCTGCCTGTATATTTGTTCCCTTCTGGATTTAATTTTATTAGGAAATACTGAACACAATTTAATATGAACATTAATATTAGGATGTCACCTGCTGCCTACATTGAACTGATGACAGAACATAGGTTTTAGCCACAAATTTGTGATCCCAGAGCTTGAATTTTTAATATAAACTATGTGAACCTTACTGAAGGTAATTAGTCAGAATATCTGACACAATCTGATAAACCAGATGGTAAGAGCAAGCATGGAGACAGGGAACAATTGAGATAGTAATATGGGGCAAGAGAGTTTTGAAGGGAGATTAGGTAAGGTATATATTAATTAGGGTAGAAGTGATTTGCAGAATACAATGATTAAGAGACACAAATTTGAAGGGCATATGGAAGGCAGATACCCTGAAAACACTTGACAGAATAATAGGCTGAAAAACAAGGGGCATGAACCAAAGCTAAGGAAAGATGGAGCAGCAAGGGACTTCAGGATAAATTGCTTCACAAAAAAGGTAATTAATATGTAGCGCTACAAGCTATTAGGTCAGGGAAAAACTAGTTCTCAAATGCTAATATATCTGAGAAGAGATAGGTGGATGAGCTGGATGGACTAATTCTGTGTATTACCTCTGCTACCTGAATGACAAAGGTAAAGCATCACTATAATAAATGAAATTATTTCAGTAAGTCTTAGAGTGTTGAACACTAAAGGAAAAAAAAGTTCAGTAGTATGATTTTCAAAAAAAAAAAAATAAACAAAAGAAACCAAATCAAACTAAAATAAAATACCCAAAATCCCCAACAAAAAAAAAAAACAAAACCAAAAATAACAAACTACAAAATCGCAAACACACAAAAACCCAAAATAACCCAAACCAATCCAAAACAAAAAAATTACAAAACTCTCACAAATAACAGAACTTCTGTTACTCCAAAATATTTTAAGCTTAATGATTCTTCCTGGATTTATTGTTAATAAAAAATAATAATAGTGGAAACACCTCCCATGGAAATTTTGTTTCCATAAAGAGACAACAAAGAAACCTTTGTTTAAAGTCACAATTTTTGACCAGGAACTTTAAAATGCAGAATTTTCTCCCCACAGTTTGTTAGCTGAATTTCCTGCTTGTAGATCCAACCATGGAGCAGGCTGAGCACGTGTTCAAGAGATCTATAATATATTTCACCAACCTAGCAACAGCAGCTGTGTGCTCAATCAGAAAAGCAGGTTATGTTCTAGCCCACATGGCTGCTCAGCACTGAGCATAATTGTGTTCCTTCATTCATTTGACACAGAAGCCTCAAACAAATTCTTCCACTTTTCCCCAATTCTCTTTACACCTGCACTGAACAGTCAAACCAAAACTGCCTTCTACCACACTGCATCCAATTCTATTTTTATCTTTAAATTTCACCAATCTTAAACTCTGCCTTTTTTCCTCTTGCAGCATACACAGCAAGGAGACTGCACAGCCACTGTGCCAGCATGAGCTGGGTGGTCCCAGAGCAGCACTAAGCAGCACGTTGTGAGCACATTTCTGGACACCCCATGCCAGCACTGCAACCCTGCCATGCTGCAATGTCCCTTAAAAGCCAGGAAGCTGTGCACAGACGGTAAGGATCAGATGCTGGGAGCAGCTGGCACCAGAACTACACCCTACTGCTGGGAAATTTCATCTTAGATAGTTGAATCTGTTCTTATAGAACAGTCAATTATCAGGCATGGAAATATCAGTGCCCGGTTTTCCACTGGATAAAAACCTGCTGTACATGCAAGAGCTGCACCCACAGCGTGCAGTGACAGAGAAGATGACTGACCCTGTGAATTCTCACTGCTCTACCTCTGCGCTTCCCGCTGCTCCTGAGAAAAGACAGGACAAGTAAGCTGGCATCTGAAGCAGCTTATTCCTTTCCAAGCATTGATGCACAAACATTAAATGTAGCTGTCTTGAAACTTAGTTTAGAAGTGTATCAGAAGATACACAGCTATTTAACAGTTTAAACTTCATGTTGTTCTACTTTTCTTTAGCTTCCCTTCCCACTCAAAAGAAAACAAACCAAAACAAACTGTCAGCATTGGATTTTCTGCATTTAAAATTTTAAGATGCTTCTACAAGATAAAAAGTTGAATTTTTAAAATAAAATTAATACATTTTACACCACTGTATCCTAAAAGGCAGTTTTTAAAGAAATATTTGGGATTTGTATTTCCATAGAATTATTCACCCAGAATTTCAGTGATGTAAAATGAATTGTAATAATTTTCCAAGTGAAATGTATGTATATGTAATATGTATATATTTCAAAATTAACATTTTTAATACCACTAATGGAACTTTTATTTCCACATTGCATATCTCTGTTATCTTTATGCAATAAGAGGTTGTAGATCATTCTATAAAAAGCTTTTGAAGAGATTTATATACTAAGAAACCAAAATGAGCCATTATCTTACTCAAATGATTGGCCTTTATTACACTTAAGATCATCAGTCAGCATGATCTATGATTTTGAAACCTGGATCCTCTCCAGGGTGATGAGTTTGGGCCAAGTGTAACAGAACTTAAGTTGTATAAATGCAGGAGAAAATATGGAATTTAATTTACAAGGGTAATTTCTGCTATAAACTTCCTAGTTATGCTGTTCCCAAATACCATGAACCACTGTCCTCAAAAGAGCTCAGAGGATGTCAAGTTTATGCCTATATAATGTCATCTTAAACCAGGAATAGTCCTTGTAGAGACATTTCATACCAGCAGTAAATAGTTTAGATAGATTCCTATTTGCAAAAGAACAGATTAGTGCTACTGACCTTCCTTGTATGGCTCTACAAAGGAAGAGTGATATCAGGGAGGTAGTACTGAATTGGGAAATTACTGACCTGGCAAGTGCTTTGTTTGAACATAGAGCTGCAAAATTGTTTTCAATCCCAAAGGCTGAAGCAGACAAGAAATGTGTTCATATATTCTTGGTTCCTTTACACAAAGTTCTTAAAAAGTCAAATTTCTGCATGTTTCTGAATGCTGTTTTGGCAGCAAATTCTAAATTTGATAGAAATTTATCACCAGGAAGTGATTATTACAGGTATAAGCATCCTATGAACCAGTTCATGAACCAGTTATATAACAAAATTGTGGGTCAGTGAGGAAAGAGTTGGACCACCTTTTTTAGACTGGGAAGCACACAAAAGACTGAATTCTTGTTGTACCACAAATTGAGGGGGATGGCAGGAGAAGGGGGGTAGGGATGGGGAGAAAGAGAGAAAATAAGGCATTATCATATTTATTTCAAGGTGATTACAGCAGTTCTAAGAGAAAATAAAATAATTCCTATAAAGTCTGTGTTTTCTTTCACTCTGATCCGTGACATATCAAGCAGAGAGCATGGATATCAGGAAAGACTTACACCCATTACTTTCCTCACAGGACACCACAAGATGTGTTGCCTCTACCAGCATAGTTGAAAATTTCCCACTCCCTAATCTGGGCTCTGGGTGGTAGAGACTGAACAGAACAAAGCAGTTGACTGGAATTTCCTTACTAATAGAATTAAAATAGGACATATACCAAGCACATCTTTGAATTTGTCTATTTCTTGTAACACTAATTTGGGCATAGGAGCAGCCTCAGGCTCCACAGCCATGAGAACAGAGGAGCTATTTGCTCCTGTCCCACAGTAACATATTATATATTTATAATTATATATTATATTATATTATATTATATTATATTATATTATATTATATTATATTATATTATATTATATTATATTATATCATATCATATCATATCATATCATATCATATTATATCATATTATATCATATAATATTATAATATATATATCATTAAACTATTATATATATATATCAGTATATCATCATTTTCTTTCCTCTACTAGACATCCAGACTGTATGTCTCCCAGCATCCTTCTGCCTTTAAGGTTTTTGCATTTATGTCTGGGAAGGACTAAGGCAATTTTCAGTTTCCTAAAAAAGATCACTCTGCCACACCTTACAGTTGTTTTTCTTGTAGTACTTGTGGTAGTTTCTCTCTTCAAATATTGTTCAGAAAGCACAAATCTTTTCTATAGTTGAGAGTCCATGTACTGGAAAGAAATTTTAAAGAAAAACATAACACAGCTTTTGTTTATCTACAGATGGGAAGCCACAGCATAAAGAAGGTGTCACAACATTTACTCACATGACTAGTTTATCTCCTTGCTTCCAGTTACATTACTACTAATCCTAATATTATTAAGCAACTTTAATTTCCTTATTCTTAAGCATTCATGTTCAAATAGTTTAATTGATTTTTTACATCAAATGAGGTGTCTGCAGGAGTATAAAAGATTTTTTACCTCCACTATGTGGATTCAGACTGATATTCATACTTGGTTTGCAACAAGATCTGCTTATTGTAATACAAATAAAACTCCTTAAGCATATTTCAACAAAAAGACAACTCTCACATTAATTTAAAAATAGATGTAAGTATCTAAAGATAAATGCACAGGAACTTTGATATAATATGAACAAAAGAGGGAAGATTAGACCACCAAGTAGAGACTGAGTCAGCTCAAAATATGAACCTAGAAATGATGTATAGCATTACTCCTTTTCTCTAACTTACCAGCAAAATGGAAAACCCTAGAGGAAAATAATCTCTAACATGACTACTTCAAGTACTGAGCCCTAAAGGTTCCTAATTACCTCAGAATTTATTCCTAGATTCATGCAAGGTTCTTGGATACATCGGATACATTGAGTTGCCTATGCTAAGAGTTATTTGAGGTTAACAATTTGCTGCATAACTGAGATAATATAGTTTTGTTAGATATCAGTAGCCAAGCAATCACAAATATTTACATACATACATATGTAAAAATACACATACACACACATATAGGTGCTATGGAAAAAATATAAATCAGTGGACAATAAAAATACTGCAGACTCAGGAAGTAAACAAAAAGCTACTCTTAGATTCTTCTATGGATGTACATGCAATAATCAAACAAATGCAATGGTCTTTAGCTTAGTTTCTTAATTAAAAAATTATTAGCAATTTGACTTTTAATACATCGATTCCCCTTAACTGAAATAATTTTTAATCTTATAGACAACATCAGAATTTGTCAAAAAGGTGGAGATCACAGACCTTAAAAGATCATTTACAATTAGCAGACAAGTATTTATTAAAGCCAGCAAAAGAAGCCAAGTATCCTAATTCAGGCTGCTTGAATTGTCTCACAACCTGCAAATCTAATCATTTGTATCCAATTCTGACCAGCAGATGCAGCAGCAGAGAGCAGCCAATGGCACAGGAAATAGCAGTGGCCTTACTAAATTACAGAGTGAGCAGTAGACAGAAATGTGGGGTGAAGACCTGTCCCATTAGTAATGCAGTGTTGGAAGGGATGAAGAAAAGATTTTGGTGTGAATAAGGAACTGCAGAAGACATAGATTTTGAGAGCAAGATATCACACTTGTGTTTTAGGGGATACAAGAACAATTTAGTGTATTTTAGCAAAAAAAGAAAGACACAGATAATTTACTGAAGTCTCTTCCTACCAAAAATATTCTATAAAATAGAGGCAGAAAAATCTACTCTACAACACTGTTCCATCATGAATGTGACGCCAGTAATTCTAGTTCTCCCAAAACATACTTTATTCCTTAAATTCTGGTTTTTTTCAGATTATATCAGAAGATGCATGCCTTATCCTATGTCCTGCAATACAAAGACGCTTAGTACTCAGCTTTTGAAGGTTTTCCAACTTTTTGTGAAAAAAAAAAAAAAAAATTATTTAAAAATATTAAAGGTTCACTGTCTTTGGCACTTCTGCAGCAGTAAGTTCTGGTGCTAATTTCAGTACTTTGTAATGTGATAATTGGAAGACTTATTTCTCTAGGTGATGCTGATATCTAGGTGATGCCTTTATTAGATGCAAAGTTACTGGTAAAGAAGACCTAAAAACTTTGCAGCGTCTTTTTGCCTCTGACTGCAGGAGGATTTGACCTTCCCTTTTGAACACCATTACATCTTCATGATTCCTACTAAATTGTGCTCTTCTTGAGGTGTGAGAGTGTGCTTAATGCTTTATTGCAAAATTAGAGAATCCTTAGAACGTTTTTCAGGTATTCTGTTAATTGAGTTTATGTTAGCAAGGAAAAAGTGTTTAAGTAAAAATCAGTCTATTCTGATGGCTGAACAGAAAGGCTTTCATGTTCTTTAAGGATGAAAAGGTGGCAATTTATGATTTCTGCTCTAAAGATCTTGTTACTGGAGATTGATGTAGTCTCCATTTAGAAATCCTGTCTTAGATAAACACAACACCGCCCAAGACTGACTCCTGCTCTGACAGCTCCAATGTGGCTTTGCCATTGGGATTTGATGTTGTTGCTGTGTGTCCCCTCTGTCTGTGTTTCTCTTTACCTATGAAGAAATTTCTCTATCTGGCCCATCTGATCAGTACACGTCCCACAGAGCACAGTACTCCAGAAGGCTTTGCATGCTGGCCATGACATTTCCAAAGTTAACATAAATACAAGATATTATAGATGAGCAATGTGATGGTTGGCCCTCACAATTAAGGGGTGAATGTTATGTGTATGTTAAGAGAAGTATAGAGATGTATATTTATTTTACCATAATATGTCATCCCATAGTCCTCTTTCCCCTCCCCATTGTTTTGTTGTCACAGGATGGCCTTGGCAGCTGGGACATTTGGGGAGGGTCAGCTTGTTACTATGGTAACCCCTGACCTCCAATCAAGATGTAAGAAAGTGATTTCCACCACTGGAAGGCAAAAAAGGAGTCGACTGACAAGATTTTGGGAGTGGCTAGAGGTATAAAAGGTGGAGCATCCACCTTGTAGATGAGCACATGGTGGTTTAGTTCTGTGCTTCCAGAGCTGTGGTTTTTTTCCTTTTTCAGTCTTCTGTTGTGCTTTTGTTAAGGTTTAATAAACCTTTGAAATTTTAAAAGTGGGCATCGTTTGTCACACAAGAGTGCAAGGGCTGTACATGGACAGCTCTATGCAGGATGAAGACCATGCTCACATGAAGACTAAGAAAAATAAATATTCCAAGCAGAAAAAGAAAAATAAACACCAATAAAACCAAAGTCCACATTGAGACTACTTTACAGCTATTTATTGAAAACATTTCAAAAGTTCATGACAGAAAACAGAAACATTTTATTATAAAAGTTCTGTAACAGCAATACAATAATTTCTGTCGCAAGTAGAGTATCTTGAGATACTCATTGATGTTCAGCCTCACTTTAGTTATCAATAGCAGGTGAAGAAGTTATGTTCTTTGAGAAATGCATCATTGAACAGTATACACAACTCTGTACTTTTCAATTAATCCTCCAAATAGACAAACTAGTAATAAAATTTTTTTATTCAGCAAGATTTATATTGATTTCTGCTTCCAAGAAAAAAGAATAAACAAACCAAGTTCAAGTATATTCCTAAGAACTTAGGTGAAAATTATTTCCCCTCAAGTACCTGAAGGTTCAAGATATTTTGAAGATTCATAAGCCTTAGATAAAGGCCCCTTGAGAATGCAACTTTCTCAGGGCTTGTTGCGGTTTTTTTTGGTGGGGTTTTGTTTGATTATTATTTCATATCTTCCTTCAATGCAGAATTAAGCACACTGGGTTGGATAATTTCCTCCAACAATATATTTGCTTAATATTTTTGCAGCTGTGCAACACAGAAAATTTTAATAATTATTTTTGTAAGCAACAAACATAGTTCTTTTAAGGAGAGTGTTATTAATCCATTTTAGAATTGAGTAAACTTAGGTGCACTGCAATTAATGACAAAAGTGTTTAAAAACAATTTATAAAATGAAAATCCACTATAAGTAAGTCTCTAACATAATATATCTTTAATTTTGAATGCAACTTTGGCTTTAGTTTAAAAATTTGCTGCCTCCCAAGTTGTTCGACACAGTCCTTTATGGGGGCCTTTGATAAAATCACTGACATTTCCTGAGTGGATACTTGGCTAAGATTAAAAAGAATTTGAGATATACAGAATTATGTTAGTGTTTGATCCAACTAGGAAAGCTGGACAAGAAAAAGATTCCTGATATCCACATTTCCTCCATTTTACATCAGGCTGAAAAACAAATGTTTTGAAAATAAAATTCTTACCTTTCCCAAAAATAGGTAGCTAAAGCTACCTCAACAGGAATTAGAAATTAGTTAATTATATTTCTTACCTGATGAGCATCTTGTCAGACTAAAAGCTGGTTTACTTTTTTTTTTACATATCTTCTTTAAAAAGTGTGATTATTTCTACTCATTGAATTATCTTTTTCCTTTGGAACAATTCCACTTTATCCAGCTGAAGTATTTATTAGCACAAAGTAATGCTTCAAATATTTCATCTTGCTGAAACTTTCAATACTTCCTTGCTCTTTTTAACATTGAAGCTTTCTATTTCTACAGGATGTCAGTACTTCAGTACTTATTATACTTTTAAAATATTGAAATACATGTAATCAAGATAAAAATGAACACTCCTCACTGCCAAGGTTTGTTTTACAGATAATTCCAAGTCCATTAGAAACAGAAAAGCTTTATTCTAAACATAAATATGCTGCACAAGTGCTTCCTTGACAAGTAGGAAAACTAAACTTTTCTAGTCTTTTTTGGGCTCAGCTACTTATGTTATATGATTTCCTCAAGCTCTTTAGCTTTTAGGTGCTTGAAGGCTTTAACACATTCATTTTTTAAAACTGATTGCCTTATTAGTAAGGTAGTTTTTCCATTAGTCACAGGATCATGTACATCAAAATTTCAGTTTCAAAATCTTTCTAAGCTACAGGAGATTCAGAACAATGATAACAAAATCTCATTTCTATCAAAATCTGTATCTAACATGAAACATGGAAACCATAGTCCTGATTTAGCCCCAAGAATCCACCACCAAATTTCAAAAATAATTAAGCTTCTTGACATGACAAGGCCTAAAAAGTTAGAAGGAGAGTTCAGTGTAAAGTCAGACATGTTCTGCCTGAATCTGCCTGCAGCAGGCCAAGAGGAAACTCTGGCTCTTAATTCTTCCTGAGGCTGAAGTGGCTGGTGTCCTCTTCTACTTGGGATATGCATCTCTTAACCTTCACTCTATATTAAACGTATTTTCATTAGGAAAAAAAAAAAAAAGTATTTTCTCTCTATATAGAAACAGAGGTGGTACCTATCACCCATAAAATAGCAAGTAAAAAAAATTCGAGGACCAAAAGTCTTTTCCCAGACTAAAGGAATTTCACTATACGGTCTTTAAAGAAGGTGCCTTAAACAGGAAACTACAGCTTATTTACTTAGAAGTTTCTTCAGTTGAAGCTTTGAAGATATGTAGCCAGGATTAAGTCATTGGGGGAAAAAAAATCAAGAAATAAGAGGCCAAGTGGAAGGTATGTTGTAAACTCTGGAGTAAGAGAGGTCACTTGGAATGAACTATTGCTGAGTCCCTGCTCTCAGCATCACATTTAAATTTTATTCAAGGATTTTTTCACATACAAGTAATTCTGAAGAAGGGATCCAAATCCATGGTTCTGAGAGTGCTGCACATTTAAGGTGTTAGCAGCAAGAATGGGGTTACTCCACGAGGGAGGACAGCCCAGGGGTGACCCTGAAGCAGCAACACCTTCATTGACCCCATGTGTCAGCCTGCAGAACCCAAGCAGGGCATTGATGACTGCGACAATCAACAACCCCAGACACATGCAGAGAAAGATCTAGAATCCGTTTAGGGAGTCAAGGCCGAAGCAACACATCTGGGAAAGCAAGGAAGAAGGCACACCTAGAGCCCAGCTCAGGAAGTGATTAAGGCCCCCAGATTAAGTTGAAATGGAGTTCCTAGACCCATGGAGTAGTGTAATAGGAGGGGCAAATGGGTCAGGGTTGGTACAGCCTGGTAGTAACCACAGCACTCTGTCCCAAAAGCATCCCCTGAGCCTTAATTACCAAACCAAGTTTAGGCTGCATAGTAACTCAGGACAGCACTGGCCTTGAGTGTTGAAATACTCTGATCCAGCTACCATAGGTCTGGAACTCAGATGCCATTTCAGTGTGCAGCCAGGTGAGAGAAGAGAATTACAGTGGACATGTCTCTATTTGTATGTAGCCAACCCACATTTTTATCAGATTTACCACAGAGTTCAGAATCTTGAATTGAGTTTGCTATTGAGGTACTTCTTACCATGTTGAAACATTCTGCTTTCAGTTAAAAAAACCCAACCAAACAAACAAAAAACCCCAAAAACTCCAAACTAGAACAGTGAGACAAAAAAACAACATTTCACCTTCAATTTTATTCAGTTACCAAAACAATAGGGAACTATCATGATGTTAATTCGCTGTGATAGGGATTTTGTGGCCATTGTGTCATTGCTGCAATTAATTTCACAGTGAACATTGTATTCATCCCATGTAATCTTCCCACTGAGTAGCTTGATCTCACAGTTTGATCTAATTAGACAAAAGTTTCAGGATTATATTTGGGTCAGACAGAAGAGGTTTGCAGAGAATGAGAAAATGCTAACCACACAGTGATTAGCAGCGGACATTGAGGAATGACCAAGGCTTGAACCAGGAAAGAATATGATCTTTTGGGATGCTGAAGCCAAAACTAAACAAACCCTTGAGCTCTTGCCAAGTCTACAAAAACTGAGCAAGAAAGAAAATCAAACAAGGTAAAAATTATAAGCAGTCTGCTTGACTTTAGGAAAGGGTAATCCTGCTTCTTGTTACCGATGAAATGAAAAAGCTACATTTTTAATAAAGTAGAATAGTCACTAGGCACTGAAACTCTATTCCAAAGTGGAGTTCATTCTGCTGGGGATAGACAAAGCTATTTTTCTTCGCTACTCAAGCCACTCTGCCTACCACAAGCCTACTCCTGCTCCTTTGAAGTCAATAAAAAGGCTCCTATTGATTTCTACAAGTATGGGATCAGATGTAATGCCAAGATCGTCCAGGAAGTAGAAAAAGTTGAATATTGAAATAGCATGATGAATACCTGCCATTTTTAGCTCTGCTTTTATACATAAACTGTTGCTAAATTTGACAAGAGTCAGGAACACTCCTGTCATGTTTTCTTCCAATCAAGCCTAGTATGGGTGGAAATATCTCATCTTGCTCTGTTGCAGTGAAATATTACACCAGGAGCTGAAGAAAAGTGCTCAGACATCAACCTCCAGCACTGCTTCCTACTGAGACACTGCTTAAGAAACCTTCCTTTTTTGAGTAGCATCTGATGACTTGAACAGCTTTTGTGATAAGTGCCTTTACTTTATGCTAGTTTCTAACAGATCTCATACAGCTGCTTTGCAAGGCAATGATTAACATTTGTCCATTGACAGAATTTACCAGATTTTTCTGCTTGTGTTTTGAAATAAATCAGTAACCAAAACAATGAAAACCTAGTCTTTTTTTAAAACCGAGACAAGGTGAAGAACAATGCGGGATAGACACCTCCACTAGAGCAGAACATTCTCCCTAGGGCAACTTGTTGTCTCTGAAATATAACCCAGTTTAGAGATACAGGTGGTGGAGAAAGCTGGTGTGAAGCTAAAAGAGAGCAAAGAATAACAAGGATAAGGGAGCAAAGGTTGCAAACCAGTGTCTTCATAAAAAGCAACAGAGACTGCTATACAAAATACATCAATATAGTGACATACCTCATTATTTATATTATGTTCATAATTACTTTTCATCACAGAAATATTTAGATCAAATTCTAGACAGGCCTTACTGCACAAGGGCCTTTACAAATATACTTTCAGAAGAAAAAGTCCCCTGCGAGTTTGCAGTTGAAATAGGAATTTTCATTGTTATTTGTGTAATCTTACTTTGCATCTGCATGTTCAGCTGATGTACAGTAACACCAAAAAGAGGTGTAAGTCAACTATTATTTTACATGCTTGAAAAAAAAATCACTGATTTTTTAATTTCACCACTGAAGCAGCAGAAATGAATAAGTGTACCACCAGTTAGTTGAAATGTTAATAGGACCAAAATCATGCTGAATCAAACTTGTGGTATACATGGACTAGTGTTTTTCAAGTACATTAAGGTTTATGACAAAGAGATAAAGTGGGAAGTGACAATTTTCTTTGATAAAACCCTGATTGGAAGACACTGTAGGCATAAGTAGTAATTGCAATACACGTCCAACACACGCGCAATTACTATCATTGGCTGAATTTTTTAAGATGTCATGAAATCTGCTTGAACAAATCACACATAATAATCTGAGTTGGAAGGAGCCTACAGGAATTATCAAGCTCTTAAGTGAGTGGTCCATACAGGAATCAATCTCACGATCTTGGCATGATTAGCACTATGCTCCAACCAGCTGAGCTAGTCTCAAATATTTGCTAATGAACTAAAGCATCTATAAAGAACTCTCACTTTTCCATTGTACTGTGCTATTCTTATGTCATGAATTTGATTGAACCCTAATAGCTGTGTTGATAGCTGTTAAAGTACTGGGTGTATGTGTCTACACTGCCGATTTTGAAGTAAGGTCTATTTCTAGTGACAGTATGAAAGGCTGGTAGAAGAACCCCACAGAGAACGTCATCCTGACATTTAAATGTCACTTGACAGATACAATATTAATGAAAAGCTCTTTCATACTGTCCTCCAGGTTTTCTTGTTAAAAGACATTCCCAGAAATCTTATGTGTTTATTCATTTTCATCTCAGTTTTGGAGAGAAATCTCTACCAAGATTCTCTCTCTAGTTTATACAATGCTATGGAATAAAATAAAATTAAGATTTTTTTTTTAATACCTGTATAATGTTTATGATTTTAAATAATTGATAACAGTTACCAAATAGGACAAGTTCCCCTGGAAAAAGGTGATAAAAATATTGACTGCTCAAACATCAATGTGTGTCCATGACTTTTTATCTTTTCTCTTGTTTGGTTAATGCTTATAAATTGAGCCCCTAATTTATTTTCAGCTGAGCTTGAAAAAGCAGAGTTAGAGTTGCAGTTTTATTGCTTATGGTTGGTGTTATAAGCTTCAAAGCAAACTTCCTTCCCAAGATATTATCTCTTATCATTAGCTACCAGGACATGCTTTATCCTACTTTTTCTGGATCAAAAAGAGAGATAAGGCAGCAATACATCTTTGCAGAAACTAACTGAATCTTTTTTTTTTTAGCAAAGTTTATAAATACTTAACCTAGTATATACAGCTAATATACTTTTATTTTAGGTAAAGGTGACTTAGAAAAATACCTAAATGTAAGAACCCTGAAGTTTTCATCCTGTAGAATTGCATACTCTATCTGCATATCCTGCAGTATGCTGACTTCAGCTTTGACGTTATGCTGAGACAGTGGCTTGCATTTACAGACATTTTTAGGATTTCCTTCCAGAACTCTCCAGAGATAAATAGCAATTTCTTATATCACAGATTAAACCTGCGGGTCAATAATTCTTTCAAAATGTTTCTAACACATCAATTATTAATTTCGCTTTTATATTCAGTGGCTTTTACTGATGGCTTTATAGATATATGCTGTTGTGGTGGAGAGGATAGGAGGAAGTGAAGAGGTATATAAAGCAAAGAAAAATCATTAGAAATATTTAAGTTGAAAATCCTTGTGTCTCGTAAATTTAATTTCAAATATTGACATACCTTCAGAAAGGTAAATCTTTAATTAGACACTGATAGTAGGCTAACATGTAACATATTTTAATAAATAGCATGAAAGTTAAAGTATTGACTGCTAGCAATAAGGGAAAACAAATTCTATCATCAGTTGGATGAGTCACCACATGAAACCCCTGGTCACTGAAGAGTGCCTCAAAAGGTGTGCCTAGGATATTGCACTTTGCATTAGTATTTTTCCAAGTAGTATTTTTTGTATTAAAAACTTTACCCGCAAACTCGGTCATCACCTTCTTTTCTTATCCAGAAAGCAAAATACTGGTCCTTGACCATTGTTCCCTAACCCACAGGAATAGCTGTGTTTCAACAATGGGCTGGCATTCTTGTTCAAATTTCTCATCTTAAACCATAACCAATAATTTTGTTCCACCTAAATGAAAAAATACATAGAAAAACTATAAACCAAAGGACTGTGGTTTGGTTTTGAACTTTTCTTTTTCTTTCCCAAGAGTGGCCCTCCATAAAAATTAGGGGCCAACTACTATGTGTTTGCAATACCTCTAATACTGAGGAGAACTTAATAGGACCATTAATCTAACCCTTTATTTTTACTTTTAATGTAGAATTTTATTTTCTTACTGGAAAGATACTTTTAAAATAAAATCTGCAGTTTAAAATTATATATATATATATATGGATGTATATATATTCAAATTTGGAAAACATTTTGAGGGATTTTTAATCCCAAAGAGAAAAACATGCTGAAATTGTTTCCTTTTCAAGAAAAATATGTGGGCTTTAACTGCTGGTGTTCAAAATATGGCAATATATGATTTTATTTGTCTGTAAAAGAAACAAAATAGAAAAGAGCTTGAAAGTAAAAGCACTTTACTTAAAGTCTCTTCAGGGAAGCAAATATAATTCAGAACTAGATATGTGCAGGGAAAGTAGACACAGGTCAAGTTTAAAGAAGGCATAATCATAAAACCCAAATGAAAGACTCTTGTCTAATTTATGTCAAAGGCTCAACACAACAACTTTCAATGCATGTGGGAGAACAAAAATGATACACACAGAGGGCTAAAAGTTCCTTATGATGTTTCTTAAAATAAATTGTGGAGGAGTAGAAAGATGTACACTGTATTGAAACTCCAAGGACCTGCAAGTATCACCCCTCCTAGAAGACCGTTAGTTAGAAATGTTCTGAACCATCACTTCATATGATTGTCTTAAAAAACAAGGTACTTGAAACATTAAGGGAAAAGCTGATATTGAAGATCAAGTCTCTCTCCTCTGGCAGCTGTTAATTGAAGAACACTTTTTTCTGTTGCTTTCTGTTTTCTACAGACATTTTTTCCTGCCTGGGTGGATGTACTGGTAATCATTTCTACTGGTTCCAACTCAGCTGACAGAAAGGCAACACTTATCAGTTTGCACACCATAAATGCTTGTCAAACCTATGGAAAACATCAAAAGAACTAACACAGTCTTGACAAACCCACAAAAATACCTCTGTCTTCACCAGAGGAATTTTGTATATCTTCCAGATAGGAAGTTAAACCTGATACACCTGCAGTGCTCATCAAAACCTGATACAATTGAATTTACTCCCTCATTGTTTCTATATAAACATTTTTAACTTGAAGAAATAATGGTTTGGATTTTTTTATTCTAAATAAGAATGATTTTGTCTTATTATTTTTGAGCTTTAAAGTAAATACAATAGATTACTAATAGCTCACTAAATGTATTTAATCTGCTTTAATGTACAAAAAAGAGAGATATTTTATGCTATATTTGATAATATTTACATATATGAAAAACTTATAATTTTTATTTTTCTATTCCAAATACCCATCTGAAAAAAAGCAAAATGTAACACAGGATATAAAGTAGCAGGTGTTTTTATCATTTTTTTCTATACAGCAAATTGCGATATTCTTAATTTCAAAGTATACTTTTTTTGTGAATTAGACAAATCTTTTCAAAGAATACAATTTCAATGTGCATAACCAAGCAGCTTTGACCTCTACTCTGACAACTTCCCAATAGAGATTTGAGAAGGAGATATCCTATATGTAGGCAAGAACTGCAGAAAATTTAACCTTCTCTTAAAAAGATTTTTTTCATCAGTAATTATCTGACTCCATAGAAAATGGCATTTTATAATCATAATTCTATGAAGGTACATCCTAAAAGCAAAAAGGTGATGATTATACCTTTTTCTTTTCCCGATATTGATTATATTCTATTGAAGGTATTAAGCTGCAGTTTTCCTCAAGACCTGCAGCATAGCATAGTTCAAGTACAAAATAATACTTGCCTCTACCATAATTCAAGTATAAAATAATAGCAGGGTGTCAAAACATAGGATACTGAAGGATTTTACTTTTCAAGAGAGCAAAGAATGAACAAGTCTGTCCACTCTTCTTGTAGAGCCAGTTTTCATTTTCAGAAGAGGCAAAGTTATCTCCCCAAAATGATTCTTTTTATTTCCTTTCATCTTAGCTTTACACGAGTGTTCTTTCTTTGTCTCACACACATGTGCATCTCTATTTGCCTACCACTTCCCCACCTATATCGGACTGCATATTCATTGATGACAATTTTGGTAAATTATAATGACAGGCTGTTCAACATCATCTGCGAGAGCACATTTTTTCCCAATAAAATAATTAACAATATAATTTTTTATCTTTAAAAACCCCAATTTCCAGACTATTGGAAGGAGTTAGGGAAGGTGAAATATCTGTTTTAATTAATGTTCATTGTATAAAAGTGCTCAGACTTAAAAATATGCAGAACTCCACCTGCCTCTGTAAGGGAATATGTAAAGGTTTGGTTTTTGTCCTGAAGATCTTAGTCTCAACGAAAACTTAATGTTTAAAGACAATTAATGTGAGAGAGGATGATTAAATTGTCTGCCAAAATGCTCCCTAAGAATCACTTATTATTTAAATCCACCTAAATACCCAGAAAAGAAGGACTGGTTGAAGGCTTCCACATTCAGCCACTCTCTTCCTGTCCCTTTAGCTTCAACCAGCCTAATTTATACAGCCCACCTATCCCCATGCCACCCCACTCAGCAGTTTGCTAGTTTTTAGGAATTAATATTTCATTAAAATAAAGGTTAGCACCATAGGGTGTTAATGGCATTGTATTTCTATTCAGAACACTAAGTGTAATTTGAATCATCAATAGAAGAAACAGAAGGAACAGAAGGAATGACCTTTCTTGAAATGTGCTGCAGGAAGAGAAATGTCAATAAAAAGCAAACAGTGTTTTGCATATCCCCTTACAAACAGCCAATTCCTGTTTATGCAGTTAGGAGAGAAGGCTTTTTGTGAGCCATCAGCTTGGCACAAGGGATCACTTGACAACGTGGGAGTGAAATAAGAGCTTGCACATCCCATGCAGTGTCCTGCTGCTCAGCTTCAGCAATCAAATATACATGAAGCTCTTTGCTTCAAAATGGCAACAAGTTTAGGACCAGCAGATTAGAGAAATCAATGACTTTATCTTGTGTTATCCTGTTCTCTTTAAAATTCCAAGAATGTCAAGCAAACAAATGCATGACCATAATACAAATGCTATACAAGGACCATAATACCAAAAACATTCGCTACTTGAATAAATAAACACTATTAAATGTGGATATTTTTATACAGCTATATAGCCTCTGAATAAGGCATCAGATCTTCTGGTTTTCCTAAAACTGCTGTAAAGCTTGGGGGGAGCCCTTTTGAATTATTCTCAAACTCCCTAAAATTTCTGTAGTTTTCTGTAGTAAACTTGATCCCAATCACTTGGTGTGAGAGAAACAAAATACAACAAAACAACCAACAAAAAACTACCAAACAAACTCAACTCTTTAGAAAGCTAAAAAAGACACCACCAAATAAACGTGAATCTTCAAGCATAAATGTGACAGGAAAAGTTTTCTAAGCCAATAATTTAAGAACATATCCATTCTGCAATAGAGAATGCTTTTTGAAAGCAGTAGATTTTGAAAGCAGTTTACAGTGTTGCACTACAGATCAATCTCTCTCCCATGCAGTTCATACCTCTGCAGGAAAAAATTCCTAATTAGATCCACTCTTAGCATTTTAAGTCTGTGTTCTTTATCCTCTTAATTTTCCCTTTACCCTCTACAAAACAGTACCATGAACTGGAAAGAAGTGCAGTAAATGAAGTGACTAAATATGTTGGAGAGATAAAAACATGTCATGAGAGAGTTATTTGACAAAATGTGGGCAAAATATTGTCCTCAGTTTCCAGTCTTCTTAACCAGCCTGTCAATAAACCTCAGGATTTACCTCTGAACCTTCTGCCACGTTACTCCATGACATGCTTAGTATGAACTGGGCTCAGCTTCTGAACTCACCACAACTGGGGATGATGATGCTTAAACTGGCATCAGTTTAAGCATTTAACATAGCATAAGTTTACATATCAGGACAATAAAAGTCTGTGTAACATCTGTGGGACAGCAGCTAGAGAACTTGGAAAAGCAGTTTAAGATTCATTCTGGATGTCTTGGTCCCCCTTTCACTCTTGCTGTGCTTAGGGATCACATTTCACATAAACTAAACCATGTAAAAAAACCATCATTTGCATGGCTGTATACAAAACAAAGGTTAGATTTCTGCAGGAATTGAGGATAAACATGCATTACTATTTTTACTTCCCCCACAGAAAATTGATTATCGGTAGTTCTCACAGGAGAAAAGAATTACCTACCTGGAATCCATTTAAAATGAGAAATTCTGAATTACTCTCTGGGAAACAACTTGATCAATTTTATTCATACTTTGAGGATAGTTTTAATTCCCTTTAAAAGTTCATTAAAAAAAAAAGATAAAAATAATACCCAGAGGTAAAAAGAAAAAGAAGAGGAGTGAGGAGAGGAAGAAAGACATACAGGCTACTAATGGAACTCTTATTGAAGCCTTAATTAAAAGGAGGCACTTGATCACTCTGTAATCATTGCCTTGAATTAAAATGTCTCAAGTGCAATAACTAAAATATAATGGGACCATTCAAAGTGATATAATGGAACAACATACCTTTTTTTGTCTTATTCTTGGTTTCTCCAGATCTCTTTTTATAAGTATTATTAAAAATGCATATTTATATTGCTTGGAGGCAACCTCTTCCCAAGAGTTCAATCATGAGAACAACAGAAGTGGCAATTGCCAAGGTACTGCTTGGATTAAGAATCTCCTACGGGTTCAACATTTGTATAGGCAGAGTAACAAGATCTCTGAAGCTTTGAATAATTAGCCTTTCTGCAAGGAAAATGAGACCACTTTCCTTCACATCAGGGTAACCTTGAAGAAAGTTTGTTGAAGTTAAGTTTTCACTAATTAAAAAGGAGAAATAAGGGAGATGAAAGGGGGGAAAAAAAGGACGTTTTATAGAGCAACATTGTAAAGGCACAACAGGGAAAACATCAAGTTGTTAAGCAGTATACAGATGAAATGAAACAGTGAAATCATATGTAAAGATAAAACAGATAAAAAATTAAAATGTTCTTAATTTAATTTTTTATTGCCAATCAACTTAAGATACCCCTGTATTGAGGGGATATAACAACTACATGTGGAAGCAAGTTTTCAATTCCTATTTCTGGGTTCATATTCTTGCAGCAAATTTAGTAGTAGAGTTAAGGAGTTTTTTTTTTTTATTATTTTTGAAAAGAACTATAGCAATACCTGGGTGGATTATTAAGGAAAGAGAAACAATCTAGAAAGAGATTTCATTAGCAGGATACCTTGCTGTAAATTAAAAACCTGCAGGCAAGCACATATGGCACATCGGGTATGGGACACAGAGACTTATTAAATGCCCAAAGCATATTTCTGACAAGAAATGAGGCAAAATCCAGACAATTAAATGCAGAAGTTTCAATTTATTTGAAATATCATTCCCTTTCTAAAGCCCTTATTACATGTATAGCATGAAAAATAAATAATAAGGAATAGATTTATGTACTCACAGACAAAACATAAAGAAGAAAAAGAAGAAAATTATGAGGAAAACCAGATCTTGCTTCCAGTGTAGTAGTAGGACTCTGGTTTTGCTGTACTGCAGATTTTATTTAAACCAAATTCGCTAAATCCGTCTGCTTTCAGAAAAGGAAAACTATTTGTTTCCAACTGGGTATCTTTCAGCAGGCTAATTATTTACTTTTTACAAGCCTAAAAACCAAACAAAAAGAAAGTGCTAACTTTAGAGTCATAAATGTCAGCATGAATAACAAAACACAATAGACTTTAAAATAAAAAAAAAGTGAGAAATGCAAATTGAGAATTGAGGCTCTCAACAACTTTCTTCTAGTCAAGGTGAGGAAGTATGCTTCCTAAGTATTTAAGGAATGCTAAAGGACTTAATGGATTTGTAGGCCTTTCTGATTATACAGATCCTGCTGACACTTAAGTCATTGTGTTATGTCTTCATCATAGGTTCCTGTGATCATGGTGCCCAAGAAATGGCTGCCTGTAATAGCTGAAACATGGAAGAAAACTGCAGCTACCTCTGAGTGCCTGCACAGTCCATTTCCTAGGTGAGAGGAAGGTCACCTAGCTCTTTCTGGAAAGATTTTTCCCCATTGTTAACAAGGTTACCCAAGAAATCATGCCCTAGAGCCCACAACAGAGCAGAAAATCCTGCAGAAGCTGAAGTCTGCTCTGCACCTCCTGGGTTAATATCTAAAGGGTCTTTCACTGAACTTACACCACGCTGAACTCAAACACAATGTGAAAAACAGGCAAAGAAATTCATGTTGTGATTACATCAGTTAAGCAATTTTTTATAATTGCTTATAGCTGTATGATTGTTTATTTATTCCTCTGCCAGAATAGAAATGTTAACAGTTTAAATGAAGCGTGAGTAAAAGTTGAATCAATAACAGAAAACTTGCCAAAGTTGACACATTAGAACGACATAGAAATGACACATTAATTATCTGTATAGATTTGGGTAGTAGTTAATATATTTCACATTATTTAAATTGGAAAGTCATATGTGGCATGACTGGACCTGAAGCGTATCTCTTAACAAGGGAGAGTCCATGGACCTGAATAGTGAGTTATGCCTTATTTAGCACATTTTTAGTGTCACATGTTGTTTACACTGAACTCAAAAAATTATAATCAGAAAACACCAAAAATTTGAATTTCATGGGCTGAATTCTTTGCTGTGATGGCTCCGCTTGAGCTTATAAAAAAGTAAGGATCCTAAGTGGGATATAGGCAGTAATGTAATAGAATGTTCAATTCATTAGCTGGGATTTAATATTAGGGTAGAAATGCATCAACTGAACTGTGAGGGCAAAATATTTCATATCTCTAAGGTATATAAGAGTCAAATGCAACCCCTGGCAAGGATACTGCAATAATAAGTGTTACAGGAGTATTCAGAATAACAACAGGGCCATATGCCACCTTCTCTAACCCATCCTCTAATACACATGGGGACAAGATTTCAACCTGGACTTTTATTTACGTTGATTTTCATATTATCAGGCTTGCGTGGAATTAAGGGATCTCTGCATTCTGCCATTGGAGGAAAAACTGTCATTTTCTTTCATAAATGCTAACCACTGTCAAAGTTTTGCTGACATCCCAAAAGAATTATATGCGCTTCACTTTGCTTTCAGCTGGTACTCAGCACCTTAAAGAACTGTGTCCTCTACTGAAACAATTGGCAGATTTAGCTTTTTCCTCTACATCTCATACATGGAAGAGGTAAAGGCACTATGTGATATGTGGGTTTAATTTTGGAGAGTCTTCTTTGTGGAATTCTTGAAAGAAAAATCTCTAGTTCTTTTCTAACCCTTTATTATTCCTTTATGATAGTGACACAGATGCTGTTTTTGGAAAATACGTTTTCTCACAGGCAAGGAACCAGTAGATTGGCAGGAATGATTCGTTCTTATGTTGGCTGAGTTCAAGAAACAAAGCATTTAATGTAGATTCTACTTATGGCTTTTGAAACACCTGCTTCTAAAAAATAACACAAAGGTTGATGAAAGTATTTCAGCTTCTTTTTGAGTGCCATAAAAGATTCCTTTGAGGCAAAGTACAACATATCAATCTCAGAGGGCTTTTTACACTAGTAGAATACAAAACCTCAGCTTCACAAAATTATTTTCTAAGATTAAAATAAGAAAAAAAGTTACACACAGTCTTCAAATTTCAATAACATAATAAAGTCAGAAAAACTCATTATACAACATTTTTTAATACAGATGATTTCTTTTCTCAAATATGGAGTGATATGTATCATATACAATAGTATTGTTGTTTCTTTCAGGAAAAGTGATGTCACTCAAAAAAATTGTGCCAAATTTCTTGGCATTTACCAGAAACTAAATGAATAAAAACTACTCTAATTTCACCCAAATTCAAGTGTTAACTAGTTAAGAAAGTAGTGCAATGCAATGGAAATTTATTGAAATGCTTTTGGGAGAAGATTATTTTATAATGGTCTCAAACAAACATTTCCCTCACATTTCCTTTCCCTTCTGTGGGCTCACATGGGTATGTAAAGAAAAGGAGATATGATGCAGATATACTGACCCCTGGATGAGATTTGGAGATCAGAGGATAAAAGTTTTTGAAACCTCTGCAAATATGCATAGGTGTGACTCAGGCTTTTTTTCTTATTGCAGCATGCAATGCCAAAGAAAAACATGAGACCATCTAGATAGCTGGAAAATTCTACCATCCTTCCGAGTAGGTAACAAAGGTGGATACCCAAAAAGGAAATATGGAGATTCTCCTGCACTATAAACCAGGAAGTGATAAAGGAAATTTAAACTATTAAATTGTGATGGAATGAGGAGCATTTGTCCACAACCAAAATGTAGATACACCAAACCCCTAATATTTGTTTCCATAATCCAATGCCAAAAAATTCTGGTTTCACTCTTTTTTTTCTCCTATTGTGGAAGAAATGAAAACTTTTAACTTTTGAGCAATCCTTATAATGACCAAATTATTATTTTGTTAAACTTTATGGATTCTCTCTCTGAGAAACTATACAGCAAGCAAAACATTTTGCATGCCAAAATATTACTTCTTTGCAAAAATGTGACAAAGAAAAATGTTAACTTCCACTTCAACCTTAAAATCATTCAAGGTTGTTATTGGACTTTAAAGTCTCTTTGTTCCTCTCCTCTTTGAGAGACTTTTTGCAAATCTTGGAGAAAACGAAACATAAACTCACTAGCAAAACTAAAATGCTGTTTCATGTATTAGAGATGACTGAAACTGACTGAATTAAAAAAAATTCTTGACTTAAAGTTCTAAAGTAAACCTTAAAAGAATGCTGTATCCCTCTAGCTCAGTACAGTCTGAATCTCAGTCACCATTTTCCTTTGATAGTCTTTGTAAGTTGCAGGCACAGCCTCAAGCAAAGACAAGTAAAAAAAGGGATGTAAGGATGTATTTTGCATGCTGATAAGCATAAGGAAGAAATTTAAACTCAAGCGCTTGCCATACAAGAAATGTACTAATAATTACAAATACAAAAAAAATTAAAATACTAAGTATTATTATAAATTATATATTAATCTTGTTTCAAAAATTAAACAATATAATTTTTATATTCTGTACTCAATAGTGAAATAAATTATATTTAATCTTCTTACAAGTATAATGCAAATTTTTATCAATGCTATACCATGATCTCACTTTGTAAAGCACTTCAGGGTTTTTTTCCCTCTCACAGAAAACTGCAGATGTTTTCTACTCAAAGTCTGACCCAGTCCAGCATTTTTTAATTCATAAGTTCTCAACAGTGAGTGTTAGTTGCCTATCTCAAAGCAGGATAAGCAAATATTTTAAAACAAACAACAATCCTGTGCTAAGATATTGTTATGATTGAACCCCTTGAAGTTATAATAATATGGAAATGATAAAGATTTGACGTCCCAAGGGCAACTTTTACCCAAATGTGTTCTATGTACATAGCCGTATATTTTCTACTTAAAACTGTAATAGTAAGGAAAAGCTTTATGGCAGTTTCTTCTCTTGTGGGCAAGGACACCTCTTAAAATGATAAAGACTGATATTTCAGGTGGTGCACATAAACCACAACACATAACATTTTAAAAGCCTGATTCACTGATGATTTGTAAGACCTATCCAGCCAACTGAAATAAATACTGATGGTACTGACAGTTCTTCAGAAATTCTCAGAGACATCTGTTCACCGATGGGTCTATAGTCTTACAAAAGAGAACTCTGAAAGGTGCAAAATGGAAAATATTCCTTTGAGCCTTAGAAATGCCTAAGGTTTGGCTGGAACTTGAAGTAAGTTTCCTTCCTTCCTTCCTTCCTTCCTTCCTTCCTTCCTTCCTTCCTTCCTTCCTTCCTTCCTTCCTTCCTTCCTTCCTTCCTTCCTTCCTTCCTTCCTTCCTCCCTTCCTTCCTCCCTTCCTTCCTCCCTTCCTTCCTTCCTCCCTTCCTTTCTTGATACCTTCCTCCATTTTTAATACCAATTTCATTGTACTCCAAGTTGTTGTGTTCCATTATAAATTATAATAACCACTCAGCTTTGAATTTCTGGCACTGGAGAACTCACAGCTGCAAACCTCTGCAAAATACTCAAAGACATGGAAAACTGGAGCTTGATAAAGCTGATTTTAGGTTTCGCAAAGAGTTAAAAAAAATGGTCTCTAATGTGTAATGGGTACTATATGTAGTAAATTTGGATGCAAAGAGAAGCTGTGGACTAATGAAGGAAGCAAAAAAATGTATAAATGTATGTTAATAAACATAACAAAAATTATACAAAGTAGATCCCAGAGTGATGAATAAGAAACCATCAACATAAATAACATATTCCTCCTGGCAAAGGACTTGCATGCTGGCAATTAACTGCTAACATTGGCGTTCATCACTGAACCAGTGTGAAGGCACCCAGAGGAGCAGAGGAAGGTGAACATAACTGCAAAAAAACAGGGTTGGTTCATACAACTTAATTATATAATATATAACTGTAATTTCTAGACCACATGATTATTCTTTCTTTTCCTATGAGGAATAGATTTTGACTAATAATACTGAGACTTTCAAGATATCAGTTGTATTAGCAACAAATTCTTGTGATTATGTATACATAGTGTGTTTTCTCTGACTATAATCAGGATTTGAATGTTACATGAAAAATTTGTTGTGGGGGGTAACCATCTGTAACTTTTTTTTTAATGTCACCTTGACAGAAAACAGATAAAAAGGAAGAGAAACACTGAAGAACATAATTTAAAGGATTAATTCTTGCTTTTGAATAAGTTAAATTACATTTGGCATCTGAAGTAAAATGAGGAAATAGTGACTAGACTGAATTGCAATTACCAGCCTGCTTTATTTTGTTGGTTTTGCAGAATGTTTGAATAATATGGACCTGATCAACAGAAATTTTAAGGAATGGGTGTCTTTTCAGCAATTAATATGATAGCATTTATGCAGCAAAAGAGAAATATATTCCTCAGTCCTCTCTTGTGTAGAGATAAGATTACCTCAGCCCCAAAGTTTGTCTCTCATATCTGTCAGCTCTAACACTGATCTATTTCTGAGAATGCAGGTCTGTGAACAGAGATGCCCTTCCTTGTGCAGACTTGTACAGAAACCATAGGAGGACTCAGCCTTGCAATACTTTTAAAGGATCAAATCTGCCCTTGAGGCAATCCTGAGGTATTCTGGGAAGGTATGTGTCCTGATTTTACCTAAGATTAAGTTAATTTTTCCCAGTAACTGCTAAAGTGCTGTATTATTTATTTAGTATATGCAGAGAGAATTGTGCTGATGATGCACTGACATTATGATAGTTGTTCAGTAGTGCTTACTCTAAATAAAGTTTTTTCACTGTCACATGCTCTGCCAGTGAGCAGGTGCACAAGAACCTGGAGGAAAGCACAGCCAGGACAGCTGGCCTGCCCTGGCCAAGGGGATATTCCACACCACAGAGTGTCATGCTCCCTCTATAAACTGGGGAGAGCTGGCTGGGAGCTGCTATTGCTGGTCAGGAATGGACTGGGTGTTGGACAGTGGGTGGTGAGCAATTGCGTTGTGTATCACTTGTTTTTCTAGGGTTTTACTCCTCTCCCCTTCTCTCCTTTTCATTACAACTATTATTAGTAGTGGTAATGTATTTTATTTTGTTTTCATTATTAAACTGGTTTTATCTCAGCCTATGATGTTTTACATTTTCTTTACTCTTCTCTGTCCTCCACTGGGGGGATGAGGGAGATTGGGGATCCTTATTTGCCAGCTGGGGTTAAACCATGATGGTACTCAATAGTAGATTTTTGTTGTTGGTTTTGGTTTTGGTTGCTTTGCTGACCAAACACATTAATTGGTTTGCTGTCCTTTCCTCAAATCTAAAATAACTTCACAAATGTATTTGGAATCCTGAGTGCAGCTTTTTTCTCTCAGAAAAATCATCCTTAAAGCCAAACCAGTGTGTAAGTAAGGACATAAATATCTTTGTCGAGATTGGACAGATCACAGACTTGCATAGAAGAAGTCTCCAGGTTTTATTTTCCAGTTTTGTCTTTCTGAGTAAACATTATGTGAGCAGAGGACTTTCTTTCCACAAAGTACCCCTGCCTGACACTGCATAAGAAATAGGAAGTGAATGTCTTGGTTTGCTTTTCTTTGCTTGTTCAGATTTGCTTGACATTTTTTTGCTTGACCAGTCAAAAAGTGTGATTATCTCCCTGTATTCAGGACTGGTACAGCCTCTCCTTTAGCACTGTGTGAAGTTCTGGGGTACACAATTTAAGAAAGTTGTGAAGGTCCTTGAGATCTTCCAGTGGAAAGCAACAGAGCAGGTGAAAGGGCTGGCAGTCAGGAACTGTGAGGAGTGGCTAATGATTTGGCTTGTCTGGTTTGGAGAAAAGGAGGTTCAGGGGAGATCTCATTGCTCTCTGAAGCTTCTTGAGGAGAGGAATTAGGGAGGGAGGTGCTGAGATCTTCTCCTTGGGATCCAGTGGTAGGTTGCATGGGAATGGTTCTTTACTACTTTTGGAGGGTGGTCAAATACTGAAACAGGCTTCCTAGAGTGGTGGCTGATGCCCCAAGCCCCAAAAATGTATTTCCACTCCAATAATCATATTGCTGTTCTCAGCCTCTGGTAGCCTCTGTTCATAAAGTTAATATTTTATAACGAGCTGATTTTTCTTTTTTTTACTGACTTCTGTAACAGAACATGCAAGGATCAATAGAAAGTTAAGCCTCATAGTTGCCTCCTGATAGGTTAGCATCATGGGGCTAAGAAGATGGCATATATCATTAGTGACAGCTTCAGTTACAGATTTTTATCACTGACAGAATGATGTAACCCTCATTACAAAAGAACATTGTTTAATTGATCCATTTGCTCCCAGCAGTCCTGTGGCTTTTTTTTCCCTTACAACATAAAGGCCAAATTGCAGTTCAGCTTC
>NW_005054350.1:1358047-1405099 GCF_000277835.1 Geospiza fortis | reverse complement strand
CACAATTTAAATACCAAAGTTTAAATATGAGAAAATCATTAGACAATTATTGTTACAAATGCTGCCAGAAGATATTTTAGATAACAGTTAAATTAGTGCAGAGAAACCATGAAAAGATTTTTTTAAATGCACTGGCCCCCAACCTTTTCCTAGCTCTCAAATAATTCTTTAAGTTTGCCAGAGTTAATATGAATACACTGCATAGAATTTCAACAAAATGCCTATAGCTTCTAAATGGCTTTAAATAGGCAATGATTTTAGAAAGTGGAGCTAATAACTTCTTCCCTCACCACATGGAATCATGTGGGAGAAAAACAAACATTTTTATTTACAAAAGGCAATTGTAAAGAAACAAAAAGTACTCAAAGTGCATCCTCTGTAACAGATCAGAAGCCAAACTGAGAACAAGTTATTCCAAAGGTCTAATTGGGTATTGGCAAGAATGAAGTGATTTCTGCTGTGTCTTATTTCTCACCACTTACATTTCAAATAACAGAATGTATTGGCTTAAAGACTGAATCTCTTTAACCACTTAACTTTTTTACATCAACTACACTGCTACCTCTCCCCAGAACAAAAAGACCCTGGAGCCTTCCCTTGCTAGAAAGTAATTAATTTCCTCCCTCTGCAAATAACGCCAAATCTAGGACTGAATATAAGAATTTATTGGAGAGCTTAGAACATTTCTATGTCTTCCATTTTTAAGAAATCAAACTTTTTGACATCTACAGTGTCTATATTTTAATAAGTGCTTTTAATCTTATTTGGGATAGCAGGAAATCATTGCAATATAGGCACAGTATTTCTTTCCTTTCCTTTCCTTTCCTTTCCTTTCCTTTCCTTTCCTTTCCTTTCCTTTCCTTTCCTTTCCTTTCCTTTCCTTTCCTTTCCTTTCCTTTCCTTTCCTTTCCTTTCCTTTCCTTTCCTTTCCTTTCCTTTCCTTTCCTTTCCTTTCCTTTCCTTTCCTTTCCTTTCCTTTCCTCTTTCCTTTCCTTGCTTCCCCTTCCCCTTTCCCTTCCTCCATGTCTTTGTTAGACACCTGACTGAGTTGAGGCACGGCAGTACAGAATGATGCTTAAGGAGTGTGGTATAGAACGGCACTGACTGCAAATTACAGCAATGACATTTCCCTGTTTCAGCAACCTGCCAAGCACACATGCTCGTGTTTTCAAAGTGCATCCTATTCTTAGTGCTCAATTAGGACGAGTGCTTGCCTGCCTTTGCAAATGCCTGCATAAGTGTGCAGTTAAACCAAAACATGTCAGATAAAAATGGCAATGTTTTCCTGCTTAAGTAAAATAAAATAACAGTAATGAAATCTGCATAACATGTAATATGCATAGACATTTAAATGCATGTTTTAAAAAGCCAACTTCATGAAAAAGAGGCTCTGGCAACTTTAAAAAGCTATAGATCTTCTGATGCTGAAGATACAGCTTTTCTGAAGGTTCTTAAGGATTTTAAAGCAGCGTATTTTGAAAGAATACTTCTCACATTACTGCATTTTTATATGTTTATGCAATTTTGATAGATTTATATAATACCTGATGAAAAGCATCCAACAGTTTAGCATCATGACAGTAACTTCATGAAAAAAGACACAATAACAATTAGCCATTTGGAATATGCAATGAATTCCAAAGAATATAGAAACGTGTCAGACTTAATTCAGGTAATAGATAATAATAAAAAATAAAAAACAGTCTTGAATTAAGAAGACTATTACTCCTTAGTTCTTCCTGTTGACTGCAAAATAAAGACCAAGAAATCGACATGAAATTACAATTCTGTGCTTTCTCCTTGCCTTCACTGAGACTTTGACTTTTCAGAAGCAAATCTATCCAGATTCTGCAATATCAATTTTTAAAAGGAAACATCCAGAAGCAAACAAAATGTTTAGCTCTTAATTATAAGAAATGAAAATTCCATCATCCCCTCATAAACCTTGCACAGTTTTTAATTTCTGTCCAAATCTATGAAAGGGTGTGCACATATGTACATTTCCAAATCTGATGTGGATGAAATTTTAAAATATTGACCAGTGCTATTTTAGTAAGAGTTAATATTAGGGTTTAATAATTTCTTCTAGTAATTTGCATTGTGTGTGTCACAGAAAGAGATCAGAAGGCATGGAAATACTTAATATCTGAGTTGCGTGTAACTCATAAAAAAAGCTAACCCTGCAAGCAAGGTTTTTCTGATTCCAAACACCATAACAGAAATTAGTCCAGAAATGAATCTGCACCTCACATAGGAGGGACAGAGACTGGTAAGTATTTGCAAACTGAAATTCTACTTTTACTTAATCTTATGCCTTTTTTTTTTTAGTTAGTTAGTTCAAAATATGTTGATGCCATTTACTGCCTGTTCTACTTAGAGTTTTAGCATGGTGGGGGATAAATCTTCTTTTCCCTTGTTCTGTAAAGGCTTTGCTGAGGAAAAGCTATCTAGGACTTACACAGAAAACTAATTAATATTTCAACGTTGGATTCTTCAAAGGAAAGAACTGCATAAAAGTACATTATTCATTGCTGATTTTGCCCGCACGATGTCACTTGAGGTTCCCAAAGCAGAAAACATAGAGAGAAAGAGAATACAGTTAAAGACAAAATAGTACCTCTCTAATAAATACGTTTGCATATTTTGCCACTTTAAAGGATACTGATTTATTTTTGTTTTTCATATTTTGTATAAAATTTGGTACAACTCAACACATTGGTTTCAAATCACTTGCTATATAAGTGCTTGCTTATGTACATGATTAATATGCTTTCCTGCCAATTATGGTTTTTTTCTGCATGTGTGGTTTTTTCACTATATATTGTTTGTTTCAGTACTTTCCCTTCTATAAACTACATCTTTCACATTTATGATAGAGGAGGCAAAATCAAAAAAGCAATTTTTCCAAAGCACAAGCATTTTGATTCATTTATTTATATAGACATTATGTTTCTTTTGTGTTTTCAATACCAAACATTCTATAGCTTGGGTCAAATGATGTTTAGTTTAAAACAAGTAATATCAAAATATGCAAAGAGGTACCAGACTGGTATGACAGTAGTTAATTATCCATGGTATATTTAAATTGATCTATTTTATTAGATCTGGCCTTCCTTTGTAAGTAGAAAAAATACAACTTTATTCACTAACTAATTTTTCAAATGTGATAACTTTTATTACTCAATATCTCTATAAAATGTCCTTAGACATAGCTACTACATAGGCCTAATTAACCCTCACATTCACAGAAGTTATTGAGGATATTTTCAATTCCTTACTCATTTATTTGGTTTTTTCCCCAGACATCTTAACTAGTCCAAGTGAAAGAAAAAGGGAAAGTAAATTCTGGTATCACTGAAGAACAGTGCATAAAGAACCTTATTCTACAGGCTGCAGTTAACAAGCTTTAGTGCTATTTTCCCACTTTTGAGTGGTAATACTTGGGGTTTGCTTATGTATTAACTGCTTCTCCCTCAGCCTTAGAATTCTACCTTTTAGTAATCATGGGTGGTTTTTGCTGATGAAAGTTAGTATTTTCTGTAAAGTGTCATCCTCTCAGGAGTTCCACACTTGTTTCTTTACATTGCAACTTACGGAAGTCACTGTGATAAAATTCAGCACGGAAGGTGGAATTCCAATGAGTGAAGAAAAGTTATGTATTCTTAGATACAGAATTATACACAGAAAAGGTTATAGATCATTATAGACAGAAAATCTTTGAGGGGGAAAACCATCTTATTTGACACAGAGCAATAGGCTTAAGTAATATTCAAGTAAGTGAGTAAGTAAATCAATGAATAAATATATACACACATAGCTAAAATTAAATTATTCTTTCCCATTCACTACAATGCAAGCATTCAAAACTGCATACTGGAAACATTTGAATATATATTCCTTTCAAATGTGCAGGATAAAATGTAAAGATGTTGCTGTATTTAAGCAGCAAAGATATTCGGGGCATTCTTATTCTTCTCAAAATGTGTTGAAAATTTTCCTGGTTCATTTTTGAGACTGCACAAAGCTCTAGTCTTAAGTTGTCATTGACAGCTTATTTTATTGTCATTGCCAACAATCGTATTTGACAATTTAACATTTTGCAATACTGTTTGTCAGCCCTGTTAGGTAGGAGAGCTATATAACCCTCCATATTACCAGAAAAGTACTGAGAAGAAAGAGACCTTTCTCAACATACGACTGAAAGTTCATTGCAGAGCAAGTAATTGCTTCACAGATGCCAAGATAATTCCCTGTTTTAAGCATTCCATCTATTTTGGGTGAGTATTTAGTGAGCCTGAACACTATTTTATCCAAATTAAATTTAGTTGTGCTTTAGATGTACTCCTTTAGAGAGTGGGGAAATCACTTCTCATTGTATTCTCAGCACACTGAAGACATAAGTCCTTCTTACGGACTTTTTATTTCAGAACTTACTCTAATTTATACAGATTTAGTTTTATATAGCTTTAGTGAGGGCTTTTTGTCTTCAACTGTTTTTTGTTTTGTATAGACATAGTAACGGTGCAATGTTATGCAGAGAACAACAGGAAAAAAAAATCAGTATTACAACTAAAAAGCAGTGAAGAACTAACACTGACCTCGGACAAAGATAAAACTGGGGACAATCAACGCAATTTTGCTCAAACACAAACTTTGGTTCTTTGTTCAATACTGCTTGGGAGGGTTTAACATGAACATTATTATGGATAAAACTCTCTAAATCACCATTAATTATGTGAATAATATTCCGTGTGCTTGTAATTCTCAGCTTATTAGCCATAAAAAGCTTTGAGTGAATCAATATAAAAATCACAGTCAGTTTGCTATACTGCCCATTGTAAGCAATTAATTTATTTCAGAGCATATGCTATTTCCTCTTCCAGCTTCTTTTAGTTTACAGAGAATCAGTGATGGTTCTAAAAAATCACCTCCACACCATAGGCAGTAACTGAAAGAGGAAAATATATGTGTTCATTTGTTCTGGAGTCTTGTTATATACTATCCATAGCCTCCATCTGCAAGAAGATTACTGCATCTTCAACTAGATGTTGTGGAAATCCATAGGAAAAAGTCAAACTATAGCTTTGGGATAATGCTGTTGATTTCTTTTGTGTACATGAGGCAAGTGTCTGGCAAGGGCTTCCAAAAAAATGGAAGTTTTGGTAAACTTTTATGACAGACTGTATTCATAGAGGTCCCTCAGTGCTGTCATGAACTTGCTAGACATGTGATGTTTTACTTTCCAAGGCTGTACATTCTGAGTACCTCAGCTAGAGTGCACAATCCCTCCACTATCTCATTCCTTCTTATAGAAAATATTTTCATTTTTCAAAAACCACAAAGAAAAACCCCACCCATTTAGCCTGGGCCACATAGAAGAATTGTGTACAAACTTACACACTCATAGAAATGTTAGAAATTTCAAGATAGTCACTTGTCAGTGCTAAGTTATAACCACAAATCTTGCTGATAGTAGATATTCATTCTCTTCAGAGCATATGTTTGTGATTCAAGGTGGACCTTGTACTACTAGTAAAGATTTGAAGAAGCTATGAGCAGCTTCTCCTATCTCTGAAGTATGCTCAGGGAGGAACTAAATCCTGCATCACGAGCATTTCTAGCACTGCTTTGGGCTTTCACAGGAAGTAAAGTCAGTAGCTTAGCGTCTGTCAGTTTATCAATGTCAGGCGGTTTTGTGTGCATCAGATGACAATTGGTACACAGTGTATAAAGCTATGTCCCAGGAATTCTTCATTCCCTGCCTGCCTTTGGAGCCACTTGTGAAGTGACACCCATGCCTCTGAATAAATACATCTGAACGTGACCATCCATGTGACCTAGTAAATCTCCTGACTTAGATGTGGAGGACCAGTTCATGACTAGATGCTTGGTAATTAATTATTTCTTAAGAAGTCTCTGTTCGGCATTTAGGCTGTTTCTGACATAAGAATCTATCCAGTGAAATTAATATAAACCTTTTTAATTTGCTTAATTTTTTTTCTTAAAATATAAAATAAAAAAATTCTAACAATATTGTTTGCATCTGTAAATAAAATTATCTACAAAGGTAGAAAGAAATTACAGTTGTGAGAGTTTCAGCTCATTCCTGGAAATATAAACTATGAAGAACAGGGAGAAAACAATACTTTACACCTGACAGATCAGATTATGATGCCCTACAGACCTTAACTGCCTACTCCAAATCTTCCCACATCTTTCATTAAGGACCAGTGGGGTGATAAATACTCTGAGAGGTTGTCTTGTTTTCCTAAATACTCTGTGCAAATAGTTCTGTTTATGGAAAAATAAACCCACAACAAATTAAGCCCTTTCTATCTTACAAAAGCAAAAGTGCCTTTGAAATGACTAATTTTTTTTATCCTCTAAATATAAAGTAAGAAATCAAACAGTATTGATTTGGAGGCAGGTATCATTTTGATATTTGGTATGGTCTTATACATCCAAATTTTTCTAAAGTCTTATTTTTAATATTTATTATCGACATTTCTGAAAAAAAAAAAAAAAAACCTACTTTAAGGCAGAAAGGCCACCAAATATTTGGGCAACATCTTAGTAAAGTAAGTCCTGTTCCACTAAGAGCTCTGCATTACAAGAATATTTCAATACACCTGTGGACTTTGATAAACCCCAATGCAACAGCAGAGTAACAGTAGATTCCTTATCATATTTGAGGCTGCAGCCATTCACCAAGAAATGTTGCAATTCACCCAAGTGATAAGACACTCTGCAATGTCTCAGTGTGACATAAAGCTTACCAGTAAATAAATAGAGAAGACCCTCTCATACCGTCATTATGAGTACTCCTGGTAACTGAGAAATACAGTTTCCAGGAAAAAAAGACCAGAAATTACACAAATTTTGATACTTTGTAAAGACTTTCTGGAATAAAATGCAACAGTGTTAAAGGGATTCTTGTCTATAATAGCCAAGCAAACTAAAGGCAATTCAGTAACATCTATCAAGAGTATACAAAGGAAGGTATATACTGATAGCAAAAGTATAGGAGATATAAATGATTCTTTATATTATTGTTAAAAGCAAATTGTCCTTTATAAAACAATGAAGTTTCTAAATGAGGGCTGTTTAAGGCATCCTCGTGATACCAGTCCTTATTACTCTCCTTTGCTGCTTGCCTGGACTTTAAGTGCCTACTTCCAGTGGACTGACATCTCTATTTAGTTTTTCAGCTTATTGCTTGAAACGTTTTTACTTGGTTTACAGCCTTTTCTTCATAAATCATAAAAATTAAAATAGGTGGCTTCATTAACAAAACCCATAAATAAACAACTCCATTTTTAAACACTGGCTTTCAGAACTGTGGATATTTTCCTTCTTATTATTCCTGGGGAGGAAGCATTGCTACATAAAAGACACATCACTGGTCTAACTATGAAAGGGAACACCAGTCAATCACGAACTTTCTGCACAATTCTGAGCAAGGTAATTTGCTGCTCAGAAATGTCGGTTTCCCTTCCTTTGACTACACATCTAACAATTTCATATGGGAAATAAATTGGTGGGGAAAATTGTCTATTACTGGAAATATGTTCAGTACTGAGAACAACACAACCCAAGCTGCATTTATGTGGCTGCATATTCTAAATAAATGTGTGTATATATGCATATGTACGCATTCATATGCATTTTCTTTGTTTACCCTCCTAATACTCTACAATTTCTCTCTTTGGTTTTTTATGTCTCTTAGATGACATACATATAGATATAAATATATTTTTATAATGAGTTAACTTAGTACAAGTAACTGTGTATTAAGGCTTGCCTCCCAGCTGATCACAGGCAAAATAGGAAATACCATATCTGTGCTCTCAGTTTTTATTTTTCACTGCCCTGGTATGGAAAATAGAATACAAAATTAACAAAATCAGCAATATGCAGAATATAATTAATTCTGCAAAGGCTTCTAAAAGATGCTTTTGAGAATTATACATGAAATCGTGGAATGGCTTAGGATGGAAAGGACCTTTAAAGATCATCTATTTTCAACACCTGCTATGGGCAGAGGCATCTTTCACTAGACCATGTTGCTCAGAGCCCTATCCAACCTGGAACAGTTCCAGGGATGGGGCATCCACAACTTCTCTGGGCAACCTCTTCCATTCCCGGGCCTCATCACCCTCATAGTGAATCATTTATTCCTACCACCTAATCAAAACCTACTTTATTTCCATATGAATCCATTCCCCCTTGTGCTGCCACTGCATGCCCTTGTAAACAGTCATTCTCCTTCTCTCTTGCAGGATCCATCAGTCCCATATCTTCTCTGTACACGTACAAGAAGTGTGGAGGTGTTTTCAACAGTCATGTGCAAGTCAAATTAAATGTTGAAACTCCAAATGTCAAGACAAAATTTGCCATTTGTCCTAGTAGATAATTGCTTAGAATGATTTTCTTCTGTCAAAAAGTCTTAATATTTGTTCAAAGGATTAGAAAATGCTGCTAAGGGATCATCGTGCTTATCCACATGATCGCCAACACTGTCATTATTAGTTGTGAAATCTTTAATATAAAATACAGGCAATAAATTATTTGGCTCTCTTTTTCAAGTATTTTTCCCCCATTAATTTTCCATTGTCACCTGTATTTCCTGTCTCCCAAACAGAAAAAATATTATCATTTATTATTCTAATTCACTGGAAAAAGTGACAAAGCCACCCAAAATTTATATTCTTTACAATAAACATCAGTATTTATTGCAGAATTCCTATTCCCTTAGATTTTCACTTTGCAGATGCTCTCTCTAACTTATTTCTTAAAAGCTGAATTCTAATATAAGCAATTTGTGCATTGTTTTCTCTAAATATCTGCATATCTAAGCAATACAATATAAGGATATCACTGCACTAAAAAATTAACAAAATACTTATTTAAATCTAATATAGTCCAATTAAATCTGTTAGAAGGAGATTCTTCTTTTCAATGTGATTTTCTTTCCTACTGAGATACAAGTCACTGAAAAAAATATGGTTTTCAAATTATGGATTTTTCAAAGAAGTGATAACTTAGCTTTCCATATTTATGTCCTCTTAGTGAATGCCATATAAATTATGATTCATTTTCTACTGAAAAGAAAGCTTTTTTTGACCAGCTGTACTTCTGGGACCTGAAAGGCAGAATATTTTTCTCTTTCAAGAAAAACACAGAGTACAGTCAGAAATTTCCTGGCAATTTGTGAATGAATAGTTGTAAATTTGCCAAACTCTCCTAGCAGATTTTACAGCATTTTTTTTCATATATATAAAAAACATATAATAGAAATATGCATAATATATGTGCATGTATATAAATTTTAAAAAATTCGAAAGGTCCTTTATTTTGAGGATTGTTTGTTTGATGGTTTTTATTATTTTTGGCAGGTTTTTTTATTATTTCACCTTTTGTCTCATTAAGAATGCGACCAGGAGTTTCTTTCTTATTCATATGTCAAAATATCTCTTAGGTCTTATGTATTATTGTTCTAAGATCAATAAAGAAATCTACATTGATGTGAAAATGGTATTTTTTTCTTGAATCAGCTTATATGCATCTATGTCAAAATTATGTTTGGTTTACTGTAGAAACTGCTTTTATAGAAGTAGCAGACAGAATCAGAAATGTACAGAGCAATTGCAACAAAATAAAATCAAATATTTAAAAGGGCAAAGGCAGGGTCAAGGGAAAGGCAATCAAATCTCCCATTTCAAAACACATATGTTACCCACTGTTCAATGAGTCAAATGATTGCAGGTCTGTTGCTGACTCACATTAATGAAAAATGGACTGCAGTGATCATGTGGATAAACATGATTCTGAGCTCTGATACATGACATAAATATAAATGACAATGCAGAGCCAGAATCTGATCAGCAGTGCTCTTACCATAGGTTCACATGAAACTAATCTCTAAAAATTATAGATGTTCTGTAAATACCATCAGGAATTGGTATTTCTCTGGAAAATGATCTCTGGTTTGAATATGCTAAACTTGTGAAAGAAGATAACACTGAAATGTTCAACAGGAAAAAAATCATTTAAAGGTTTGTCCTTTTCTTGTTTCAGCATTCCCAAAATTATGAAGCTTACAACATGAACCAGTGTCTCTGCCACAATCAAATGTGAGGATAATACCTTTCCTTTGACTTCTCATGAATCTCTATCATTCACTGAGAACTGAGGGAAGAAGACAACCCACATTCTTACAAGTGTTCAGTAAAATAATATTTCTGGAACCTCAAAAATTTAATCATATAGTCCTTTATAAAGATCTCCACACAGTAGGAGGCTAGAAAACAAGATGACAAGATATGTACAAAGCATCCTACATAAGCACTCCAAATTGCATCCCTCAAAGGACTCTAAACTGCAGTAGGAAACCAGATTGATATTATTATTATTATCTCCACCTTTCAGCTTTTCCAGTATTAATTCAACAATCTAGCATCACTGATCCAGGCCTTATAGAAGAAGCATAAAATAGGTAACCCTTTTCTAGAGCACTTAGAGGACTCACCTGGATATCACCTGCACTGTTGTACTGAGCACCCCAGCCCCATTAATCTGCCCTGTTCTCTGCACATACAGCTGTTGGTCACTGGAAAACCTGGCCTTCTGCCCTCTGACCTTGGCCAGATTCTCTTTAGCCAAAAGCATGCTACCAACAACCCTGCTGCTGTGTTAAATGCATTTCCCCTGAGAACTTGAATGTCATGGAGATCAAATATCTGCCTCTCTGAGTAGGTGCAGAATTAATAACTTTTTCAACATTTGTCAAAATTTTAAGTCAAGGAGCTTTCAAATTTTTCACACAAAACCATTAGTTTAGAAATAGGATGGATATGACATTACAAGGAAAAAAAAAATTCTTACAGTAGAAATATTTAATGTTTTCTCTTTTGATAAAGACTAAGATAAATGTTCAATCTCCCTTGCGTTTCTCTGTATCCTTCCTCTTCCATCAGGATGGAGAAAATCCCTGGAGTCTAGAACTCTCAGGAGTGCTGAGAGTCACATAACCTCCAGCAGAAGCTTCTCTGCACTATATCAGGCATTTTTTTCTTCCCTGAAAGTTCTACCTGTGATAACAGATGCCGTGACATGCAGCAATTTCTCTGCTTTTCTCATCGATGGTGTGACTGACATATTTTATAATCCTACTCCACAGAGTAGCAGATGGTGCCTACCCTTTCTCATCCTTTACAAGACTTGGTATTTCTTTTCTGTCAGTCATTAAGGTAGGATTTTAATTTTTTTTTTCTGGCTGTACAAGTCATGGTATTTCATACGGCAGTAGTTACTTCTTCTGCCAGTCTCATGTCTCTTGAGGTCCAAACTTGGCAGAAGTCTTGAACTTTTGATGAAACTTTAATTCCAAATGTAACAAGCTCCGACTGATATCACTGAGTAATGTTATTCTTTAGAAGAACTGCTTCTCAAAGCGTGCAAAATTTAAAGGTGGGGGCATGCCATAGCATTTCAGTGCAAAGATTAATCACCCTCTTTGCCACTAAGAGCAAAGGTATCAATTAGTAGAATTCTGCAGAGAAACCTCAGAAAATGTGTGCGTGGTCATCCACCTTTGCTGCTCCACCTCTACATGAGATGACAGTCACATAGCACATGAAAGCACTAAAATCCTCAAAGTAGTACATCATACCACTCAATAGAACAAGTTCATTCGGGTTCAAAATGCTGTTCAAACAGTTCTGCTCAGTGTAATGTTTCTTCCCTGTTCTGTGTGCATGAAAAATGTGATCAAACATCTGTATCTTCTGTGTGATTGTGTCCTCTATTTTTCAGGGGTATACAGTCTCACTGAGTCATACATTCATTATGAATATCATGAAATTTGCCAGGGACTTTTATCAAGGAACTACATTTACCACATGATTACTGAGGCAGAAATGGATGTCTCAAAAAGTAAAAATAGCCAGAAATAGAAATTCTAATAATTTGTGTTTTAAAATGCCCTTCCAGTCTGAGTGAGACAAAGCTGAGGAACCTGCGCAGAATCTGTAATTTTCTGGATATTGCTAAAAGATTCCAGTGCTGATTACTGAGCCACAGATCTAACTTACTGCATTTGGTTTTAGCAACAGTGGTTTCTACTCTTCCCTTTTGCTGTATTTCTTATAGCTGTTTTAGAAAACAGGTGCTTTAAAATCTATACATTTAGAAGTAAAAGCATTTTCCTCCAACATACATCAATTTCTTGTTGAAGATTGTCCTGTTTGTCATTTTTATCTCTAATATTCTTACATTCTTACATGCCAGTAACCACCTTGCCATGAACACAGTATTTAAAAAAATATTTCATTACCACAATGAATACCACACTAGCCACTAGTAAAAAAAACATTCAAAGTCATGCATGTCTTATAATTTTGTACTATCTCCCTATTGAAGAGTGCACAATGAAGAGTGTGTATACAATTGCATGATAGGTGGCTGCAACAAAGAATTCGAGTTATATAGTTTCTGTTAGCTACAATATTGCAAAATTATGTAAATATTAAATTTGCATTAAATAAAATTAGAGCATTAAAATAATAAAAATAGAAATTTGAAAGAATGGTTGTGAGGAAGAGAAAAAAGGCAAGCACTGTAGGAATGCGCCCCCTGTTGACAGAGTGACTAAATTATTCTTTGTCTGCTTAAAAAGGCAAAAAGCTCAGAAGCTTCTTTCCCCAATTTGGTAAAAAGACACCTCATAGGACCCTTGGGACTTCACCTCAGACCTGGGGGCGGCCCGACTGCACAGAGGCCAAGAGGTCCTGCCTAGGTAATTCACTAGAAAAAGAAGAGAACAAAGGGAATAATTACTTTTGTGGGGTCTTTTAACAGGAGCAAGGACCTCTTGCCCCAGCTCGGTTTTTCTCTTTAAGAAAAGAGAAGAACTTTCTCTTTTAAGAGCTTTGCTATTTTGCCTTTTATTAAACCTTTTTCTGTTTCCAACACTACCTCAGAAGCCATCCTGCTAATTTTATGCCGTTCCAGGTAGCTGAGCTCTCACGGGTGTGATGAGTTTCTCTGAGAGCTCATAGGACCTGGCTCGAAGAGTAACACATCAAAGCACCATTAAATATGTTCCCTCATTGCTATTTTTTTAATAAACAAATAAGATAATAAAGAACATCAAAAATATACAAGTAATGGATGTTATATCATTGCTGCTCCGACAGAATGTCTTCAATTTTCCAAGATTTTAAGTTGGCTATAAGAAATTAATGTTATGCAACACTGAACTTGTGCTTGAGGGCTGAGGTTTGATCAGGAAATTGCAAATGAGGCAACTGTTAGGGAGGGGTACATCTCTCATCTTTAAGGGATATAACTGGAAGGCATTCAAAGATCTGTGCACTGAAGATAGCTGTTAATGCAGAAGGAACTGAGACTGGATGAAGTGTTTCCATCCAAACCTTTTCTGATGAATAACTGTAGTTTTGGTAAGGTGAATTTCCATGGAAAGAGTTTGCCTTTCTTGGAATAGATTTCTCAGCAGAAACCTAGGATTTAACTTGAAGAAAAGCAGGGTTTGCAAAGTTCTCCCCCTCTCTTCTGGCAAAAATTAAGAGTTCTTACAACAATAAGGAGAAAAGCTATATAGAACAGCATTAAACAAATCAGCCCTTTCACGAACGTCCACTAACATGTAAACACATAATGATGTTGAAAATATGCTGTCTATCCAAATCATACTAAGTGTAAAAAGGAAGATGTAAACAAGCGAGAGGAATTCAAAAGAACACTGCTTTTGCAGGTGGTTTTGAAAGAAATAAACGCAATAAAGAATTGTTTCTTTCACACTGAGCAAACAGAAAGGTAGGACTAAGTAAAAAACAGACTTGCTGAGTGAATTGCTCTATCCTGCCTTCAAAACATATTAATATCCAGCAGATCATAAGAATTGCATAACCTGCATCAATTTTGTGACGGCACTTAGCTGATGTCAATGTAGGTTCATGTTTTCAAGGCAGCTTAATTGTTACTAGGCTGTTTGCCTTGAGCAAAAAATTGGGGGGAAGGGGCATTCAAAAGGTTATAAGACAGGTTTTTTAGCTAATTAGTTTATTTAGCTAATATTTTTTTGTTTCTTCTGGCCACATACAGTGTGTGCTGCATTTTATAACTAAGCAATGAATCACAAGCTGTATGGCAGCGATTCCTGAGGGACTCAGCCTGAAAGAAGTTGCCCAAATAGCACACTTCAGCGCATCTGCACTGTATGTTGCCTCGGAACAGGGAATCAGGAAGAGTATTACGCATGAGACTAGAAGAAGAAAAGCTGAGACCTGGGCAGTAAATGTCACCAGAATTCATTTGGTGTGTTCAGATTTACCAGCATGAAAACAACACCACTGCTCCGCTGTCAGCAAAAATGATGTTCTGCAAGTGCTCATGGCAAGAGTTGGTCACATGGCAAGAGTTTCTCTCGTTACATTCTTGCACAGGAGATTTGCTCTTTCTCACCTTCAATTTGACACTTTACAGGGATTAGGAACATAAGTCAGAAGGAAAATTGTATAATGCATTGTTTTCTCCCTGTGCCTGACTGCTGCTAATCTTAAGTCAACAAATGTCATATTTCAATTTTAGTGAATTACTGCATCACACACAACAAAAAATCAATCTTCCTAGCTTTTATTTTTCTAATTCTTTCCTATACAATAAATAAAGAAAAAAATTATCTTGCTATTCCTGCCTGACACTGGCTTACCATCATAGTTTTGAACATTTGAAGCAATTAGAATTGCCAAAATATCCTGATTACACAAAGGTTTGGTTTTCATTGTAAGTTTATTTCTTTTAGGATGGAAGACGACCTATTGTGACATCAAGCATTTTCTCTCTATAGAAAAGACAAGATTTCTCTGGAAATTGACCATATATCACTATAAAGATATAAAGAAATAAAAGTCCTAGAAAATATTTTATTATGCTCAAAATTTTTCATGGAGACAAATGTGAACATAAATAAAAACCAGTTACTTCAAAGATATATGAATTATTTAGAAATTATTTTAAAAAGAAAATTATAAGAACACCTCAGTCCTTTGCAAATTAAGATTTTGTGTTAGAATTTAATGTTAAGTACCTTTTACCTTCCATGCTTCATAGATGTAATCCTGTATAATGAAAAAATATTTACTGAGTTAAAATAAACATTATTTAAATACATCAATATTCAACAAAATTTGAGCAAAATATTGAGAAACTTTCACACTTAACACCACTACATAATTATGCTTATAATGTTGCTGTCCTAATTAATGTGGATTAAGTCGTTACTGATTCTTTGTAAAATGGGGTTTTTTAGACTTTTTCATGCAAACCTTCCCAGATTTTCTGGAGCTAAAGCTCTCAGAAATCTTTTATGGACTTCAAGATCTCTTAACCACACTGATTTTTTTTTTAATTTTATTTTTCTTACACCCAGCAGTGTAATTACAATGTTAGTATAGGAGGAACAGTTGAAATGTCACAATCAATCCCCAGAAAGTATTTTTAAGGCCTTTAAAAAACCATGTGTCTTTTCAACTGAGTTTGCAAGGAAATAAATGAGTGCTGATTATCTCTCAAAGCAAAACAAAACAAAAAAGGAATTAGTGTTGGAAGAACAGAGTAAACTTTAGGCACAGACAAAGTGGGTGGCTGCTTCAGACAACAGATGAGAAAACAGCCTTGGCCATGGTACAATCATCTGTGCTGGCAGCAAACCTTGTACATAAAAAGGTTTGCTGCTGTCACTGCTGAGGATGAGGTAGGGGTTAGGCTGTGATCCAGGGCACCTACTTCCAGCCCCCCTCAAACCAGCAGACTCAGCTGAGACATCATCCTTATCCCCTTCTCTCTTTTGCAGGGCAGCAGAAGCATCAAAGCCATCATTCTCCAATTTTGTCCTTGTTTTGTAGGCAGCTCTGCCACTTCTCTCCCCTTTCTCTATCAAGAAAAAACCAGATCCAGACTAGATTCCACTTCTCACTCTCAGGCTCGGAAAATTACATTCTCACAATACACTGTGGAGAAGCCTTGAGTCAAGGGGTCAAGGTGTTTATATTGGAGCCACTCCAGACTGATTCTGAAACTTCTGAAACTGTGCTTTCTCTGGGTAAGCACACTGGAATATTTCAAATTACCACCTAGTAGAATCTATCACCAAAAAACTCCAAAAATACACCAGCACAATATTCATTGATTAGCTAGATATGAAATAAGGGTAAGGAGGTTAGCCAGAATTTTTTAGGCTATAAAATTTCAGTGGATTTTTAGGTTCACACTTGGTTAGCCAACATGACTTGCATATTAAGCCAGAACCACGTACAACAATTCCAGAGCCTAGTCCAAATGTTTAGAAGACCATGTAATAGTTTCACACAGCAGATCAATATCTGCTTTCACTTTTGAAACAAATTCCACTAGTTCTCACTGAATAATGAGACTTGGAACTCCTTTTCACCTTCTGATCCAAAGCCCATGGAAGCCTGAATAAATACTTCTGTTGAATGCTAGGAACTCTGGATTGGATCTTAAATGATGAAAGATTATGAAGTTGATCTATAGAGCAATAAACAGAGCTTCTCTGAAGAAGAATTCACATTCAAATACTTTTTCCAGGTCAGGATGATGGACTACATAAAAAACCACATTTTGTTTGACTGAAAGCATTTGCCTGCAGCTGCTGTATTTCTTACTTACTTGTAGTAAAATGTTTTCCATTATAAAAAAAAATATGTAGGGTGTGACAGTGGTCATAAGGGTTTTCAGGATGAGGGAAGAGATGTAGATCTGACTCCATATTTCAGAAGGCTTGATTTATTATTTTATGATATATACATCTATTATAACTATACAAAAAAGAAAAGGAAAGGAAGGTTTCCAGCAGCTGCTAAGCTAAGAACAGAAAAGTAAACAATGATAACAAAGGCAGCTGGCCCGACCGAGAGCGAGAGCCAGCTCTGCTGTGAGTGGTCACCGGACCCAAACATCCACAGGGGACCAATCATGGATCCACCTGTTACATTACACAGCTGACTCCATATTTCAGAAGGCTTGATTTATTATTTTATGATATATACATCTATTATAACTATACAAAAAAGAAAAGGAAAGGAAGGTTTCCAGCAGCTGCTAAGCTAAGAACAGAAAAGTAAACAATGATAACAAAGGCAGCTGGCCCGACCGAGAGCGAGAGCCAGCTCTGCTGTGAGTGGTCACCGGACCCAAACATCCACAGGGGACCAATCATGGATCCACCTGTTACATTACACAGCAGCAGATAACCTATTGTTTACGTCTGATTCTGAGACCACTGCTTCTCAGAAGGAAAAATCCTAAAGAAAGAATTTTTCACAAAGAGATGTCTGCGACAGTAGGGAACACTCAAAATCTGACAGAAGCATGAATCTGTGAAACTATTGTATCTTGTATTGCATAATATTAAAATAATTCTAAGAAATTCTCTACCAAAAATTTCAATATTTCATTCTGAAATGTTCTGATAGTTTCATTTTGACTTTTTCAGAATATCTTTTCCCAATGTCTTGAAAGTTAGGAAATGGACATGTTTCTAAAGGTCTTTGCCTTTCTAAACAGACAAAGAATAGTGAGCTTTTATTCCTTACACTATGTATGAAACAGCAGTTCTGCTAACAGTCCTATTTTTTATTACTGTTACTCTTTTACCGAAATCATTACTGTGAAAATGAAAGAATTTTCAGCTGAAGTGATACACCTTATGTCATTATAAACTCCTCTATTGCTTAATAGTATATTTATCTGCAAGTTCTTCCTTACACTAGATATGAACCAGCTTTCAATGGCAAACATTCTGAAGCAACAGCCAGAGGACATAATCTCTTTTTCCCTTGTTTGTAGCATTTGCTTACATAGAATCACAGAACCATTGAGGCTGGAAAAGACCTCCAGGTTCATCAAAATGCAAACTCTGAGGCTCTGAATCTCCTTGATTAAGAAAAACTGCATTACTGATAAAACCGTATACTGTATCAATGCTAAAATATTTTTAACACTGTTTGTCTTAAAAGTAGCTTGCTGATATTGAAATAAAACTCATCTTTTTTTTTTATAGTTAGTCCTCATTAATTAATGGAAGCATATCAAACATCAGAACAGCAAAGTAAGAATGCTAGACTTGAATCCACAGGTGGTGATTACTGGTCTTTTGACCTGCATATATTTTTTATAAAAAAAACCAATAATAGTTTGTTGTTTAGGTATTTCCTGCAGAGGTAGGTGTGTGTGTGTGTGTTAAGGGATTCATAGGGTTGCTTTGTTTTATTTTTAAACGAGTGAGGAAATTCTATTGGATGAGGGACGGACAATTTGTAGAGGCTAATATTGAAGTGATAAAAATATATCTGGTTCAATCATCAAAGCAAGTCTATTGTAGCAATATGGCTGCTATCATGCTATTTCAAACAATTAGACAGCAAAATGCATTCACTTGTCATGATGATTTAGTCTTCTGTATGAGATGCTGACCTAGAAAGCAGAGAAAAACTGATAAAAATATTCAATTTACCCTTACATTTTTTCTCCACCAAGTGTTTTGCTTTTAGTCTTCATTTGCTCAATAGTATTAAAAGTTAAACCAATGTAAAAACCATTTTTTTTAAGGTTCTGTGTCTGCATGCCTAAATGTCTTGCATTAGTCTTGCATTATTTAATGAACATGTAAAACCTCAGTAGCCATGAACATGAAATGTAGCAATACAGGATCTCAGGAAGGGAAGAGGCTGGGATCACTGCCAGCCATCCATCTAAAGTGCAGCACACAGTACACATTGAGAGCAGAGGCAGTCAAGTGCCCATCTGCTTGCTTCAGAAGTATTTTTCTTGCAGAGTGGATGAGAACACTTTAGTTAAGCTCAGTAATGAACTGATTAGGCTGGTTGTGAAGCCAGCAGAAATGAACAGCCTGGTGATTAACAGTCAACTCACAGGCAAGAACAAACCTACATTGTCACAAAAAAGATAACTTCTTCTGTGTTTAAGGAGTGATTTGAAGTGAAGAATACAATTGTTTCTCGAGGGTTCCTGAACTAGCATAGAAAACGCACAGCAAAATAAAACCACCAAAGACAAAAAAAAGCAAGACAAAAAGAAACATATCTCCTCTCATCCTTTAAATAATAGACTAAGTCCTCCACTGCTGTTCTATGGGAGGGTTGGCAGACAGCGTTATTACAAGGCCAACATAGCTTCCACTGAGATAAATAATTAGTGCTAAAGATTTTGTCTCATGGTTAAACACAAAGAAAGAAGAACAAAAAAATCCACTCTCACACTTTCATCTTAAAGCCATAGGAGATAATCGGGGCAACCATGATAACATAAGACACTTTTCAGAATGAGAGATGGAGTTGGAGCTGGCTCCATGAAATGTAATGGATTTCTATCACTTAGCCTTTAGGTAGGAGACAAAAGCCTTAAATGATCCCACATCTCAAAATCAGATCTTTTCATTCCACCTCAGTGGCCTGGTGTACGTGTGGCTGCATGAGCCAGCCCTTCATGTTCCACAAGGGAGGGTGGCCCTAACCCTTCTTTCAAAGATCTCAGTCAGATATGCTTGCTGTTCCACCTGAATGTCTGACACAAACACCCCTGGATGACACTTTGCTGGGTGCTTATATTGCTAAAAATTAAGTAAGCCACATTTCATTAAACTGTGCCCTGTGAAACATCTGATGCACTTAGATCTGTGTTAGCACCAGCTATTTCACAGATCAGATAAAAGGAGCTTGCTGAAACATTTTGACAAAAAATAAAAAGCATTATACAAAGGCAAGCCATTTTAATAGATGTTGAATTTAAAAATTAATCAATAGTAACAGTTTCCTATTAAACACATAATGCTGAATATATTGATGTTGGGGAGATACTATTTTCCACCTATTGATCAGGCATTATACTGTATCTTTTTATAGCTCTCTCTTTTTTTTTTCTGTGAACCACATGCAAAATAAGAAACTATATAAAGGAAAAATTTCCCACAAAAATAACATTAATCTGGCTGTTGAAAAATCAAGAACAACTGCCTTCTGACATACTGGGCTGGCCACTGCTCAACTGGCAATTTTCAGCAGCAGTTCCTCTTTTACTGCGAAGTTAACACCATGTTTCTTTATTCTCTCAAATAAGCAGAGTTGTCAGATAGCAATATTAAAGAAAAATCTCTTACACCAACTCCCCAAACTACCCACAGCCTCCCTATTGATAAAAAACTCTCTAGCAATCAGTGCTCAGGACTGCATAGGAGATAGAAAAATGACTAAAGACAGGGGTATGGGACTTATACTCTTATATCTTTCCTTTCAGAAAGAAAGGGGACACTTCAAGCATTACAAGTAAACCCTAAATTTCCCTGGCCCTCACATGTCTGAATGGATTTGAGCAGAATTTAGTCACCTTATGCTGTGAAAAGAATCATTCTTAGCCTGAAGACGTGAATTAGAGACTGCAGCTGCACACTGAATAGAAACCAAAGAAACCATCTCAATTTATTTTGAAAACTGTTTTTCAGAGAGTCTATGTAGATAACTATTAATGAAGCAACATATGAGGCTGAAGATTTCAAGGGAGTCCCTGTGAAGTTCTAACATTTGAGTTTTAAAATGAGTTCCCCATCTCAACACTTCCCACCACCTATTACCTGTCTAAATGGACAATAAGCAAGAATTGGCTTCTGGCAGCTCCTTGCTCACTTTGCTGACTCAAGTGGATCTTGTTTGAAAGTGCTAATCTTTCCCCAGGCACTTTCCAGAAAGCCTAAAATCTCTGTGCCTTCTTTATACCCTTAAAATTTTGTAGGAACTGTCTTTCCCTTAAAAATATTTCTTTGCTATTCATATGCTGTTGCAATGCTGAAGTGTAAGGAGCTATGTCTGTCTTCAGCTTCTGCCAGACCTTGGGAAGACAGAGCATCTTTTAATCCTATCATTCATACTTCTAAATATTTTAAGTAGCATGAAAGATTGTCTAGATGTTTATTTGATTTAATGTGCTCATACAAAATAGAATACAGTAGTGTCATCCTGAGTTGAGATGGGAGTTTTCTGAAAAAAATTAATATTCTTCTGTCCATTCTAATACACACTAACTAGAGTCTTTCCAGCACATATATAAAGTCAGATATACACAAGCGAATGGCACCTGCTATGCATTTATGGAAACCAAAAATTTGCCTCTCAGTAACTGGAAGCTTAAAATTGCTTAAAAATGGGTTTTCTATCCTGCACATGGCATATGCACATACTGCACACAGAAATATGCAGGCAGATACTAAAGCATGAAAAGTTTAATCAGATTAAATAAACCAATAAAAGGATTAAGTTAATTCCTATGAGCAGTGAGTTAACTGGGAATTTTTAATGCAATTTTGGATTTTATGGAAGCCTTTCTTAATAAAGGTTATGAAGCATATTGCATCCTTGTATACACTCCTGCTAACTGCTGCCAGCCACCATAACAAATGAACAACAGAATAACAAATGGGGGGAAAAAAACCCGAAGTGACACTAGCCAGCACTGACCAGATGAGAGTTATATAAATTTTTGGGCATTATCACAATAAGGATTTGCAGACTTTCTTTAAGGATTTTTTAGGAACCCACTCTCATCTCATGCTGATTTTTGTTTTATTGTTATGACAACTTCTGCAGACTGACAACAGAAGTATCACATCTAATACTGCATCATAAATTACTGTGAAGCTTACAGTGTCCAAATAATGTGCCCTCATATTCATAAGCTCTATCATTGTCTATCCATCATTAGACTAGAAATTGAAGTAGTCTTTGACTTATGAATTGTTCTTTATTCAATTATTACCTAAAGCAAGAAAGAAAATTGAACCTGAGAAAAAAGGAAGTAAAACCCACATAAGGCACATTTTTATTAAAAAGATTCTTTAGCTTGTATTTAATGTCATAAGAATGGGAAAGTATCACCTTATTTATTACTCTCAGCTTCTCTGTAACTGATCATTCATAAACAGATTCTTTGATATATTACAATGATTTTTACATGCTCTGATTCTAAGCTTTTGATAATTTTCCTACTAAGCTTTTGCATTAATTTCCCATTTCAACATTTTATTTCTGTCTTGGGCCATAAAAACATAATTGTTATCACTGAAGTTGTAGCTCTTTTGTTCCCAAGAGGCCAATTCATTTTACAAAGCACGTACCCTGTACAGCTTATTGGCCTTCATTTTCCATCATCAAATGTTAACACTACTTGAAGGAAACTTTAAGTTAGGAAAATGCCAAAGAATAATGAAGATAGCTTCCATAATATGGATTTGCTTCCCAGCATAAAAAAAATGGAGCATTTATTGGAAACCATTTCCCAGAGTTGAGCTATTTGATCTACAAGCTATTAAAAAAGTAGATTATGTTTTCCATGGCACTGTAGGTATTGGAGAGTTAATTTCCACTCCAAACAATAAGAGGAGATGAAGTAGACAGTAGCTAATATGAATTGCTTCCCAAGCAGCAAGTAGCCCAATTTCCTATACATCCTCAATATTTCTACACCCTGATCCATTACATAAACTAGCAAAGTAAGAAACTTTTTTATAAATAATAGTCCTTTGAAAGCATACATGGGTTCAAAATAAGTTACTGGAAATATACAATATAAGATACACTCAATTTGACTTTAGGGAGAAAATGGTAAGATCCATTCTTTGGATCTTATCAATAGACTAAAATATTTTAATAAATACATTAAAAAGATTAAGTCATTTTGCTTTTACTGCTGGTGTAAATCTGCATAGCACTTTGGCTCCAAAGGTCCTAGAAGCATTGGGATGTGAGGATATGTATGTGTTTGTGGAAATGACATGGAAGATTTACTGATATAGAGAAAGAATAGGAGCTTTTCTCAAAGCATTTCATAATCTTAAAAGTGCGTAAAGGACCTCATCTTCATGACGCACAATGATCACCATATGTTTTAAAAATAGTCATGATGAATCATATCAAGAAGAAGGAAGCAAGTATAGAAACAAGGGAACTACTGTAGAGGGGGAAAAAAGGCACAGAAAAAGAAAAAATGGCAATTGGCAACTGAGCCTTACCAGAATGTACAAATTTTCAGGTGACTTTAAATCTTCTGACAAATAGCACCAAGGGAAACCTGTAAAATGGATGATCTGAATATTAAGGTGGACTTGACTGACTAGTACAGCGTTTAAAAATGACTTGCACCTCAGGATAAATTTGGATAAACTAAAACTTAGTTAATGTTCTGTGAATATCAGTGATAGATGATATATTTTTCTGCTTGTTAGAAAGGAAATAATCAATGCCTTAGCAAATGCAACTTTCAAGGCTCATGCTTCAGTTAGATAGAAATTAAATGTGGGAAATATCAAAAATGTGAACTACAGAATGTCTCAAAAAAATTTAAAAAAACAATCAAAACACTGCAAGAAAGATGAACCCCATAAGTGTTCTGCCCATCTAGTGCAGCTTCTACAGCAATAATAGGCAGTAACAGTTTCAGCAAAAGATGCAGCACTATGTATTACTTATTTACAGAATACTGTTTCCTCGAGGAGTATTTCTTCCTATTTTTTCAATGCTACAGGTTATTTTATGACCATGGGGGATTTTTTTTAAACTCTGGACTCTCACTCTTTGTTTTATACTGTATGTGCTTATGTTTGTATAGATAGATAGGAAAGGAGATAGAGCAATCCAGCTAAATAATTTAAAAAGTCACATTTCAGTTTATTCCACATGTAGATCCATTCCACATCCCCCAGTTCATTATTTCCCAGGATATTTCCATAACAGCATTCACCATAATTTTCAGAACTAATCCATTTATTTTTATCCATTGATATCAACAACCTCTACTATACCTAACCTGCTGCATTTTCTACCGTAAAATTGGCATTTGTATCTAGATACAAGAGGCATTTGAACTTGTCCAACATACATTTATTATCCAAAATAGAAAGCCTGTACAAAAATCCTGGCTTGTGTCAAAAGTTCACAAGTCAATTGAAATCCCCTAGGTCTTTTTTAAAAGTGGCATAAATTGGACAATTCCTCTTTTCCCTGATGTATATTTTTCTATCTTTAAAGTTCTTTTCATACTTTTTGGCCTTTTTTTTTTCTCTTTCTATGGTTTTCACTGTGGGATAAAAACATCCTGTAAACTTTTATATTAGTTATTTTCTTCAGGCCATCTACTATTAAACCATTAGTTACCCTTTGAGAGCATAAATAGTTTTCTGACTTTTCTTGCCAACCTTCCTACACTCAATTTACAAATCCTTACTCTGAAAGCAATCCTTTCCTTTTAAATGTCCATAGCCTTGCCTGATGGGCTTACTTGGGGAGCTTTTTGTTTCTTAAAAATATGATGAAAAAATATAAAATGTAAATCCTTCATAAAGCTAGATTAATGCACACAGTGAAGCCCTGGAAGACTAAAACACACTGCAAACACTGTTCCCATTACAAAAGCAGTCAGGAATGAAAACTTGAGCAATTATAATCCCAACTAAATTAAACACAGCAGATAAGCAAACACTTATTTTGTCCCTTAAGAACATATACAAAAGTGTTCCCAGCAGTGTTCATTTCTTCCTATCCAAGTCATCCTGATGTTGCGCATAGAACCAGACAGATCCAAACTCCCCCACTAGCTGAATTCATATTCCTAGGAAGAAAGCAGATGAAAATCGTTTAACACTAGGTCTTTGGGTCAAGTCAAGAGGCATGACCCTCCAACACTGATATTTGATGCCTTTCACACAAATGTATTACAGGGTGGTTGTAGCCATTCAGACGCTCTTGTGGTTGTAAATGGGAGAAGAGATACATTTAAAGTAAAAAAATATTGCCAGCTGAGGAACACTGATTTAGTTATTCATTTATGAAAGTCACACTGCTGGGGTGGTTCTCTGTACATAATGTGTTCCGTTTACACAGACTTTGCTTAAAGACCTTCATTTCAGAAATTAAGAATGCTACCTTAATAATCTGTGTTTTCTTTAAGTACTTAGGACCATATTTTCCAGAAGAGCTTTTAACAGCAACTCCAAAATTTAACTCAATCTTTGCATTATTAGTAAGTTGGAGAGTGATCATGCACTTGTATATGCAAGTATTTTTTATACATTTTACAAGAGGATTATTTCTGCAGTTAATTTTTGTTAAATCTTGTTTCTAACCACCCATCATTCCCGAAGGAGTGATGCACTAGTTGTTGCTCAGATCAGAACACTGAAATCACCAGATTTTGCTGGAGTCCTGCAAATAATCATTGGCTTCTTTTAAGCAAGGAAATCCTAATTTCTATGTTCTTTGACACTAGATAATTTTTTTTTTAAATATAGTAATCTGGCCCTGAGAAAGATATTACATTTCTTTTTTTTTTCTACCTAATTTAGGATGCCAACCATTTCAGAACTAAAAGTAATGCATGAAACTTTTTAAGAATTTTAATTTTCTGAAATTAATATGATAGAGACAGTCACAAGATGAAGCATAAGACAATATAGAAGACTGAAGAAAGCAGCTCTCAACTGTAAGATTGTTATTAACAATTCACAAACATGAGCATAAAGGAAAAAACACTTTTTTCCTCTAATGTTGCATTTCAGCTGACAAAACAATTTATTGTGATTGAACATTAGTAGGCCACCTCAAATTGTTATTGTACCATCTAGCATTGCCAATGAAAATTAGCTAGTGACCTAAGCCTACATTTTTGAAGAGCTTATAATTAAAGTGTAACATGAATAACTTGGGGAAAAAACAGTACCTTTATAAACAAGATGCTGGGAATTACAGAGAACACAGTGTGTAAGACACATCCAGAAGAACCCACCATGCTCTTTACACTTCCTTCAGTGTGGATGGCACTGGATCCCACAATGCACCAAACACTGTCTCCCTGCTGTTCTTAATAAATTGCTACAGAGAACAGCAGGGGAGGCAAGAGGGCACTGGATGGTGGAGGGAGCTCTAAAATATAAAAAGGAGAATACAACACTCTGAGAAGATGTCCCACTGATCATAAAGGAAAGGTCAGACAAGATGCTGCCTTTGCTTTTGCTGGCGGTATCACTTTTTCTTCAACTCTCAGCACCCTCCCCTCCTTCTATAAGACTTTCAACTATGACAGAACTCTCTCCATCTTTTTCTTCCAAGCTCATTACTTCAGAATAAATTCCAATGCTCCAATCACCTCCGGAGACATGAGCTGTTCCTTCAATATCCCGAACAGACAAAACCATTCATTCCTACTCTCAATAAAACACAGGGGAAATTGCTTGGGAAATGGCTTTTTATTGCTGTTTTGCACTCTGAAAATAGAATTTCTAATATACTTTGAAAGAGATACTTATGGTAATGAATTTTATCCTGGACTTTCATGCTGGAAGGTCCGTATTGAGAATATATGTATACCTCACTTTGAGATACATGCATACATTCTCCATTCATTGCAACTTCACAGTAGAAATCTGGCATCTTTAACTCCCAACCTGAGTGGGGGAACAAGCTGTCCAGTGTCAGACATAAAACAGAGACACATTTATAGAGTTTTCTAAGAGACCGTTACCCAAGTAATATCCGTTCTTGTCTCTTTCTTCTAATCCCATATTTGATTCTGGATTTTTCCATCTTTTCCCTCTGCCCTGCCTGAAGACTTCCCCAATCCTGCTAGCAGGAGCTGAGTAGTTCTGTCTTCTATAATTAGCAATTTCTTTGCTGTTTCGTCCCTTACATTGAAGAAGTTAGGGTCCTCTTTATCACTGTGTGCAATTTGAAAAATGATGTGCAGAGACTTGAAACACTCTGCCATTCCCTGTTGAGCCAGAACTCAGCTCTATCTTCACACATGCAGTTAAGCAGCAGATGTGATTTGTTACTGTGGTCAAAACCAGTGGTACAGCAACAGTAAATTCAATGTGTTTGCTATGTTAACAACTCTTATGGGGTGAGAATGCTTATGTGATGATCAGTCAGAGCATGAACCTCAGCCACCACACCACTTTGACAGCCATATCACAGATGGATCCTTCGGCTTTCTTGAATCCAATAGGCTCTTTGAAGGCTGAAGTTTGCCAAATGCATATAGACTGCTGTAATCATGTGGATGATGATTTGTAAATTTGGCAACCATGCATCCTTCTTGTGACCTAGAGAGTTTAGTTTGTTTGGGATACAGGGTTTTCATGTGATTAAAAAACAGAGGGTCTCATTTTGTGATGTCTTGTCAACTGTATGTGAGAGAGCCAAGAACTTCAAGCCAATGTGAAGAACTCAGATTACTCAAGGATCTGTCTTTCATGGCATCATTCCAAGACCAGAGATTTCTGCATCCCCGTCCTTACTGTAATTCTCATGACACACTGTGAGTGCGTGTGACTCACCTGTACACAGCCAGGGAATGTGAACAAGATGTTTAATCTAACTATTTAACAGAATAAAGTGCATCCATTGAACCGCTTTATTTGGAAATGGGACTTAAACATCTAAGTCAAACAACTGAGGAAAGGCTGTACACGGGTAACTTTAAAAAGTGGACATATTCAGGTGTCCACCAAAGTCTACCAAGTGACAAAGCAATTTTTAGGGAGCTTTTAGGGAGGGAGAATATCCTCTCCTTTATATAATCCTCCTTTGTATTGACAGACATACAGTTATGTGTTCAGAAAATAGACTGATTTCTTTTCTTCTTGATATAGGATGATTACACCAGATGATTACACAGAAAACAACACTAAGAGCTCCAGAACACCATTCTAAGCAGAAAATGTTCCTTCTCAAAACATATTCATATTTGCATAGACAAGGAATCTTAACATCAAATGTATTTTACCCACCTATGTGTGAGAAACCTTTCTATAAAGAGATAAACAGAGACAGGGAGTGCAAATCTCTGCAGTACACAGTGTTTCATATATTCCTGAAGCTATGTAAGAGCTCTTGAATATTTAAAGAGTTAATTAGATCTTCGCGTTCCCCTTTTTTATCCTGTTTGTCTTTGTGCAATGCCATACAAAATCCAGAGGTGATTCTACTTTCAGATTTAGCCAGCAACATCTTGTGCAGATTAAAAAGCAGTGTAAAAATTTCAGAAGTACACAGCTGACTTTGAAGCCAAGTTGCCCTAATGGTCAGAGAAGCTGCTGCTGCTCCGTTAGTATTTGTATTGGCTTACAAGCTATTCATTCCCTATTTTGCCTTGAAAATTTGGCTATTCTTCTTTGTGACAAAGTTGAAAACTAGTAGCAAGTTTTGATTCTAAGAAAAAAAATAAACTTGATGTTGACAAAATTTCAGTGGAGTGCTTCTTCTTTGTAAACAGAGGCTTTACTCTGTAAAACAGCGTCTGATGATTTTTGCTGTGACTTGTAAACACTCAGTTAATATGCTCGTAATTTATTTATAACATTTCTGCGCTTCAAATGCAAACTTCAAAATCTCTCTCTGAGAATCAGACAACAAAACAGAACTGGTTGCAGCTGCAGAAAAAGGTAAGCACCTTTAAAATATGATTACACCAACTTAGTGTCATAAGTTAGTATCTAAACTTGTGCTTGTCCCTATCTTCAACACTATGAGCAGCTCTTGCCCCCCTAACAAAGATAATAACAAAATATCAGATAAGGGAAGTGAAGATGATTACAGGAGTGGAATTCTTTAAGCATAGAATAACAAAGTAAACAAGGACTTTTTGGTTTAGAAAAGAGATGACAGGAGCTAGGGTGAAAACAAATGCTAAAAGATGGCACCTAAATTAAGGAATAACAACCTTGTTGAACTCCTTGCCAGAGGACATAATAGATTCTAAATTTTACATGGACTCTGGGGAAGACTGAAAAACCTAATGGAAAAGAAATCTATTTAAATTTGCTAAATGCATCTAGCTCAGTCCTGAGGCAGAGAAAGCGATTAGAGAAAGAATCCTATTTTTATACTGTTTGTACTCGTACCTAAGTGCTCATATACCGCAACTACTGGAAACAGCACACTGAGTTGAATGGCCTTTTGCTCCAGTCAAGTACAGCCTTTTTTACTTATAATCTCAAACTCCCTCTTCCTTCCTTTGTATTCCCTGGGAAACTTATTTTGCACCAAGTTACATTAGGTGCTTAAGCAAACTCATATCACTATGACACCTGAAATCTTATTTTTTCCTTACGTCTTGATGGGATAATTTCATTCTTGAAGGACAAGTCACCAATAGAAAGTCAGGCATTTCTTTTAACTCCTCTTTTTCATTTTCTTCTTCTTTTTTCCTCCTTCTCCAAACTATTAATTTGGAGGAGAAATTCCAGTGGAAATGTGGTAGCTGTGGGGGGTCCAAAACGTCATGCCCTAATTCATCTATGTTAAGGTATCTGCTTGGGGAAAAACAGGCTAAGATACATGTCCCTCAGACCTGTAATCTCAGCTCTGTTTATCAAATGGGATAGAATTTATAACTTTAGAGATCTCAAAAGTAATTTTCTCATACTGACTCTTCTTGCTGATGGCCTAATGTTAGCTATAGAAGGCTGGAGGCAAGAGAGCTATAAGCTAGCTCATGCACATTAAAACAGACATAGATTAGCTTTAAGAGCCAGGGAGAAACTCTGCTGTTTTTGAAAAGCACCTGTTCATTGAGTGTCTAGGGACTGAGTTCTAAAAAGTCAATATCAAATTCGGGAAGAACAGAAGAACACCTGTAATTTTGTTGCATTGTAATTTCTCTAACATCTGCTACAGAAAAATTGCCAAGAGTAAGGAAATCTTACGTTGCATGATGTAATTCAGAATCCTGTTTTTCAGGTGCCACTATCATAAAGCAAGCCTGTGATAGGAATTCAGCAGCTGATGTGTCTACAGATTCGAGAAAATACACAAAGAATGCCTCTTTCAGAACGTCTCAGCCCTCACTAAGGAGTCAACTGCTTCCACATAGACAAGAGCCATGCAGTTTTATGCAGGTAAATGCTTTGCAATCCCACCTAAAGGTTAGGCTAATTAATTCCTTCTCTTATCTTGATTGAAAGATCATTGTGAGTTCAGGTCACAGTTTTTTGTTCTCATTATTTTTGTCTGTTTGGCTAACTTAGCTGGTTTAGATGATGTTTTCTAAATAAGACCTAATCTCACTGTTGATCTTCACTAGATGTTCTGTTCAGCTGGCCTGTACTGAAGCACAAGAAGCACTGTGTGTTCGTGAGGCAGAAATGGCAGCCATGGGCTTCAGTGCAATTTAAAAGAAAATAGGAAATGAAACAATTGATAAAAACAAACGGTGACTACTCCTCAAACTACCTTACCTTTACTTTCTAACATACAGAATGACAATTAACTTTGATACTGTCTGATTTAAATATTTATTTCAATTTTGCTTGTATTTCAAATTCAAGATCATTATTTCTAAATTAAACTGAGTTGAAACTGCCGGTGTTTCTTGATTTCACCATTTAGAAAAAGGATAGGTATCGTCCTTTCTTATACTCCTTTGTAAAACAAAATACCTCCACTGTTGGTAAGTGGATAGAAACCAGCCCCAGGGATATGCTGCCATGAGTTCAGCACACAGGTATGAACACAGCCTAAAATACTTGATGTCTGACAAAACCATAGCAGGCATGCTAAGCAAAAATCCTTTATCATTATGATTTCAGTCAGGTCTTCAAAGACAACTGTAAATTTTAAAGCTTAGCAACCACTTGGCCTATCTTTCAATCTTTTAAACCTCTGTGATCTATTTTGCTATCAATAGGGTTTTCACCATTCAGGTACCCACAGCACAGAAATAGGTACACAGCTCTTGCACAGCTTTTAGAAAAAGATTCAATATCTTTTTTTATTTATTACCAGACCAGAGACTGCCATACTGCCTTGTAAGAGAACAAAGAACATGTAATGCTTTGAGAACTTGTAGAGAGAACATGTAGTTCAAATGCCAGTCAGAATTTTCCTTTTGTGTTTCTGATTGCAGGCTGATTACACAACACTAATGGGAGCTTTTATTTATTTATCTAAATGAACAGAAGCCAACATGCAGAAAAAACAAGAGGTTAAATCTTTAAAGACATCTCTTTTCCCAGTTGTAATGGGGCTGTGGACAGTGCTTCTTTTTCAGCTACAGAAGTGAAAGAGCAGAGGGGATATGGAGGGAATATAATGCATTGCACAGGCTCAGTTTTACACTGGCTGTCTTCTGGTTCACATCCCAAAACACTACGCCACTCTCTCATCAAGATGAAGTCCCTGTCCCACACTGACATCCCTTTTGCACATAGAAGGCTATCTAATCTCAGCTGTTACAGCTCTGCTCAGCTTCATTATCTTCAGTGGTACTATGATAATTTAGTGGTTTGTAAGGATACATAAATATAACTATTTAGTGTTTATTCATAGAAAACAAATAAAACCCCCAATGAATACAAGATAAATGACAAAACTGAAAACAAAGAATACACATGATGAGACATAGTAGGACTTTGCTACAATCTAATTTCATAGTACTGAGGCAGGAGACCTAGAGATTTTGCCAATGGCATCCCAGTTTTAAAGTATTTCATTTAAATGCTTGGAAATAGCAAAGCTCTCATATCCCTCACTGTTGCATATTATTTTTAGAAGTTCACTGAGGTATATATTTTATTTATCTATTCCTAATGGAAATATGTGATTAAAAAAATAAATTAAAACAAAAACTAACTCTCAAGATATTACATTCTTAGATTTAACTTGTCATTTAAAAAAATGTATGACGCTAGTAATTGTCAGTTTTGTAAAATGTGCTTAATTATAGAATTAAATGAGGTTTTCTTACAGAACCATGCAGAAATCTGATATGATAGCACATTTCACAGCAGCTAACGTAGAGAAGTAGTATCATTACAAGAATTGCAATAGGCACTTAAAATGCCAAACTTTTGCCTCCTTGCAGATGCCTGGAATCTCCAGATGTCTACAAATTATTCATATCTCACCATTTTTCCTTCCTGTTGTTCATCTCAAGCTGTCACTGCCTTCTCATCTGCGCTACATGCTTCCTTCTTCTCATCCCCACTGCCAGCCTGATTCCTGAACATGCCCTTGTACATGCCATGGCAGATGTCACTCAGAACAAATGCATTGAGGACCTACAACAGCAATTTTGACCGACACGGGCAGTTAAGGGAGTGAAGCCTCTACCCTCTTAAGATACCTGAATGAGGCCACACAACAGCATTTGTTTAGATCAGTATCTTACTCAGTGCCCAGCCTTTGTGCTGACTCCAGCCACAGTTCAGATCAATCTGAACCAGCACTAGAAGCTGTCCAGAAATCTGTGCTGTCAATTCACTTGTCTACTTCTGAGTTATGCTGTGTCATACACTTAGAGCCTGATGATCTAAAATATTGTGTTTCTTACATTCCAGGAAATTTTTCTTTTACATAACTATATACCCCCATCTGGCCATTTTCAATCTCTTAAGAGCATCAGTCAAGGTCACAGAAGTTGTGTGATTATCTCCGACATCATGACATTAAAAGTCATTTCAAGGGCCATTTTTTTAAATGCCGTATCATTTCTGAGTCTATAGGGTGCTCAAAAGTAAGAGACTTCCAAGAATTTATCCATGAGTTAGGAAGAAGCAATAGGCTCCTAGTTTTTATTTGTGGCTGCACAGCCAAGGTGACACTTCTGAGGGCCATCACATTGCAGGGACATCCTGGCACACGTCTTCTCTTCCAGCTATGTCCTTTTGCTCTGCTGTTCTGGCAGCAGTGAAAGACATGGCACAAGAAAATCTACTAAGCCTTCCGATGAAGAAAAAAATAATTCTTTCCACAGCTTGCAGTATGCCCTGTGAGGAAAATAAAAAAATCCTATTTACAGTATATTTTTGGCAACACTAAAATGCAACAAATTACGAACTCTAGGCTATAGACTATCCTGCATTGACTGCTTCTGTCAATGCATAATATGAGCTAGCATATCATCACGTTGTCCTAGGGCCAGAAGATACTGACCTCAGTTAGAAAGACAGACTCCAGCAAAATGTGATTCTATATACATTCAGGCAAGAAATATCACTACATATCGATTAAAACTACTATCTTTCATTCTTGAGACAGTTTTTTTGTTGGTATTAGGGCACAAAGAACATCATATCACTTCATCCTAAAAAGACAATCACAGAAAAGCAGGATGAGAAGTCATGTTGTGCCTTGATATTCGTGGTCCAAGAAGAGTTCTCAGTTTGATGTGAAAAACAACTTTTTTTTTTATTTACTGATATCCTGGGCAAACATCGTACAACTTTTTTACAACCATTTTGCAGTAAGAATTGAATGGTCAATGAGATAGATTTGAGGTACCACTTTTGAGAATTTGTTTTTTGAGGGGTATGCTTGTAACTCAAAGTTAAAAGAGATGCAATCAGTACAGGCCACTTGCAAAAAAAAAAAAAACATTTAAAATAGTTCAACACTCATTTATTTAAATTCCACATTCTCTAACCAATTAATCAAAATTACACTTTACTGAAAGAAGAAAAGAAGAGCCATATTAGAAATCTGTCTCTGCAAACTCTGGAGAGGAACAGATAGGCAAATTTACAGGAGAGCTTACTTAGATGAGTGCATTTTATATCAAAGTGAAAGCAGAATATTCAATCCTCACTTCCAAACAAGATCTACAAGACTAAAATATGATAAAATATGGTTAATTTTTTTTTTCTAGATGTGTTTTCCAGTGTTTTAAGTGCTATGAACAGATTTTGCCTTAGAGCAAGGGACCTGTTAAGTAACTTTTGTGGCAGATGAATTCACAAAGGGTACAAGAGATATTGCATATTTGGTCTACCACATAATTCCAGCTACAAGCTATTCATAATATAATAATTAAAACTGTGAACAAATATAATAATTAAAACTGTGAACTGTATGTACTTGTTTTGATGAAGGCAATATTTATTTTAAATGAAAATTATGTGCTTTCAACACAGATGATACAATTGTACCCCTGAAGTAGCAGCAGAGAAAATAAAGTTAATTCTTATGCTTCTTTTTGTTGGTATAACATGACATTTTGAAATGCTTGTGGAGTTTGCAACCACAGTCATATTCTGACTGCTTTCTCTAATTTCTGACTTACAGAAATTCTGATGGGTTCTTTCACAAAATGCCTGAAAGTAAAATTTATATTTTTAAAGGAACAGAAGGAAAAAGTAATGAAACAGTTCATCAAATTCACTCTTGATAAACAAATGTATCTTTCTAAAATAGATAAATAGAATTCTTATAGGGAAACTACACATCATGAAAAAAGAAGATTAACATATATGATCAATCTCAGAAAACTTTCAGCTAAAATGCCCCACTAAGAAAAAAGAAGTGCTTCATTTGCAAGGAAAGCCAGCCACCCCAAACACCTCCCAGTAAGCTTCAAATATCAGAGCCTATTTTAAGCTCTGAATTCAGAATAAATTTAGTGTATTTGCTGAGCGCCTTCAGCACCTTCAGATCTCTCTGCACTTGACTGCATACATTTTCTGTGAAGACCTACTTCAACACCATATAGACATCACTTGCTTTCCAGCATTTTGACTCCTTCCCAGAATTAGCAGGATTTTAGGAACCAGATGATATGCATAGGCAAATATACATATTATACTAGGCAATACTTTATTTTAGACAAAAGGCTGAGAAGTCCCTCAGAAAGACACTGAGGTGCTGAAGTGCATCCAAAGAAACAATGAAGCTGGTGAAATCTGGAATGTAAATCTGATGAAAAGTGGCTGAGGGAGCTGGTGGTGTGTAGCCTGGAAAAGAGAAGGCTGAGGTGCAACCTTATCATTCTCTACAACTATCTCAAAGAAGGTTGTAGGTGGGATTGGGTTGGAGTTGAGATTCAGTGCCTTTCCACAAATAGCAAGCAATAGTTAAAAGTCAGTTAAAAGTCATTTGTGTATCTAGCTGATTCTAGCTTCAGAAATGCAACAAATGCAAATTGGTCATATGCATATCTGTCTGGCAGGACACATTATAGAGCATAAAGAGGAATAATTAAACAACACAATTGATAGCAGTTTTGCCAAATTGACCCTACAGATTTTTTTCTAATCTTTAATAACATCTGAATATTTTTTAAAGAAATTATATCTTTATTAACCTTAAAGGAAATGTTAATTTTTTTCCTTTCATTTTCCTTGCACCTTTAAATCACAAAGAAAACTTCACCTACATTAACTTAAGAGGCTCTAAAGGAATGATAAACACATTTAGCTGTTTAAAACTATACCTTTAACTTACACGTTTCTCAAGGGAAATTCTTCAAAGGGTGCTATGAGTCTGTTGCTATGCAGAGCCAGCTGAGCTAAATGCAGATGAAGCAGATTGCTGGCAAACACTCCCAACAAGGTGTGAACCATGAAACCCAGAAATCTTTGTTTACTGTCTAGCCTGGCTCTTCACTAATCATTCTATTCACTTCATGTGTTAAGGGTACTAAGACATGGTTGTTGTCAGAAAAGGACAGAAAACAAATAGGTAAATTCTGCATGCTGAAATCAACAGAATCATTCATTACATAGGATTTGCAAATGTACCCTAGAGTGATTGAGAGATACAGACATACATTCAAGTGACAGAAACTTCAAAAAACCCTAGCATATCAACAAAGCCAGGGCATCTTCATGTAGGCTTGCTCTTTTATTTCACCAAATAGAAGGAAATTCATCTTAGCCTGGCCTGAAAATAAGAGGGTCATGAAGGTTAGTAATTACGCTGAGGAGCAGATGAGAGCTACATCGATACTTTTAAAGATCTGATTGTGACTGCTTTAATCATGACTAACTGATCATATTCTGTCTGTAATATGCAGTTCCTCATGTCACCTCATTTTGATCAGCAACAACATGGTCCATTTTTTAACATGAAGCAATTCATTTTTACAGAAGTAAACTTTTCTTTCAAATGTGTCACCAAAGGATGCTGACAGTTGAGAAACCATTAATATTGAATCTGTGACCAGTAGGTAAAGCTGCCTCCTATCATTGAACAGCACCCTCTGGTATCAACAATTTTATTGTGGAGCTGCATTGGTTAATAGGTATTTTGTTACAAATGAACACATCTTGGGAATACAAAAGAATATCGGTGTTTTGAAGAAAAAAAATCAATATATATATACAAACAAAACTTCCTTTTAACTTCACTTTCCATCACTACTCATATGGTAATTTGAAACACACAATGTTCAGCTGATCAGTTAAAGTGAATAATAAAGTCTCAGGCTATGATTTGTTAGCTCATTAAGATCTAAATACTCCAACACACATTGTAAAGCCTGTTCTCTTCAGCAATGTAACATTTTGTTTCTTCTGTTTCTCGGTTCATTTCTGTGTACCTATATCCCCCACTACCTTTGAGATAACGTTTCTTCAAATCAAGTGGCAGCTGTAGGATGCAATTTTTAAAGAGAACAAATTTGAAGATCCTGAAACACAACAAAAGGTTCAAGAAAATGCAAAATCAACATTTCAAACTAAAATCCAGAAAACATAGAAAAAAGTCTATTTCTAGGCAAGATGTAGGATGGAAACAGAAAAAGGTTAAAAATAAAAAAACCCTGAAGTATAAGCAACTAGTCTATTAGAAAATCAATTAAGAGTGAAAATATTAATGGCTTTCACAGATACAAGTGTGCATTTATTATCTCTGACAGCCTGCCTTTTATCATGCTCCTGGTATTAGTTCTCTCTCAGCTTTGTAAACAGCATATATTCACTTTGAACAACCTTTCAGAAAATAGCTGGAGACAAATATTGTCAAAGAAGTTGCAGTAAACAGCAACTTTTTTTTTAGAAAACACATTTTTGTTCCTATCATAACAGGCATTTTCCACATAATTTTCTTTTTTTTTAAAAAAAAAATCACTTGTACAAGTAGTGACATGACCTAGGATGAGCTACAAAGCATAAGCACACACTACTCACTGCAAAATCATTCAGAAAAGGCACTGGACTAACACCCTACAGAAAAAAAAAGCAACCAAACAAAAACAACCACAGTGAAAAAAATAAAACCACCAAAAAACAACCAACCAAACAAAAAAAAAAAAAAAGAAAAAAAAACAAAAGAAAAAACCAAACTCCAAAACAAATTAAAAAAAAAATTACCTGCCTCACAGTTAAAATATCATGTGAAAAAGACTGAAAAACACACAAACTTTTTGTTTATAATCAAAAGCTGAATTTCACAGGAAAGATAGAAACAGGTTCTTGCTCCTGTAAGTTATATCCCAAACACAAACTGCAAAACTAAATGAACAAAAAACCAAGTTAAACCCGCAAAACTCATCTGCAGAACACTAGATGCAGCTCAGCTGCACCTCCCGTGGGCTACAGGTCTTTGCCCCAATAATGAGGCTGAACTACCTGTGCCTCTGGATCTGATAGATGCTGCCTGTGCCAGCCCACATTCAACAAAAGATATCCAGAGGGCTTCATTTATTCAACTTATGTGTCTTTAAAAAGAAAAATAAACACATGGGAACATCCATGGCTGCTGCAACTTGCTTGCCTCCTTACATTTAAGAATGATTTCTAGGCCAAATATCTGTCTCTGAAAAAACTCCTGTGTATAGTTAGGAACTAGAAGAGGACTACTCTAAATACAGTTTGCAAGTAGTATTTATAGAGTAAGAGAGTTCAAATTTACAGATTGCACCAGCCGTCTAGTTCCCAAAAATCTGGGTGAAAAATCACCTTTTCTGCTCTAGGAATATAGCTATTTTGTGGTCTTTCACTTAATACCAAATGTACTTACTGCGCTTTCAAAGGCAGACAGAATCAGGTCTGGCTACCAATACTTTCTGAAAGATAACAATGGTTTCCATATTCCAAACAAAAATAGCAGGATTTTAGAATTTGGAATACGTACACTTGACTGCATCATGAAGTTTTGTCATATATGAAGTGGCAAAATAATATAGAAGAAAAAAGAGGATAACACAAACACATTGTTTTACTAACAATAGTTTTATTTTATGCAGGATGTTTCAGAAAATTTTGCTAGGACAGTGTATACACTGGAATTGCTCAGACAGAGATATCTACATAAATGTAAGACCATACACATTTAAATCCAAATTCATCCTACTTCATCTGAGGCCTGTCAGTGGGCATCTAAATTAAGGGGTTCACCAATCCTGGCTTTTGAGTATTTAAAAAGATAGCAGCAATGTCTGATTTACCTTTGAGGGTAACACTCATTTTCCATTGATTCTAGGGTGACAAGACTCCTTATTTAGATGTGAAAGTTAAATTACCTAATGTGACATAGATTAATTCAGGTCATGTTCTTAAAACTCCACAATACCTTTCTCAGTAAAGGCAGTAAACAAAGTGTTGAATTTATACCACCATAAATTAAGCTTTCAGAAATTATTCTGTGTGAATGTGATCAGACTGTCTTTGTTCTCCTCCATCACAAATAACTCTCAGCACATTGCCTGCTCAAAAGATGTATAGTTTAATTTGAAACAGCATCATTTCAGCCACATGAAACAGCACTTTCCCATTATTAAGTATTTTCAGAGACAGCATGAGATTATCCATTCACATCCCTTACGAGAATAGTGTTGATCACACACCAGCAAATGTTTCCTCACTAAAGAAAATCAGTCCTGACATTTAAAAATTGTGCTTTGTAGATTATTTTGAATATATGTTTGTTTCTACACCTCCTTTTATACATTTATCAGGCAGCCTACAGCCTTTGATTAGACTTACAGAGCAATTTATATTTTTAAAATTATTAGAATACCCTTCCTTTTGTCACCAAATATCAAGAAGAATAATCTTTAATGATCACTTTTGGTATTTATTTCCTGCCATTTCTTCTGTTCTGGAATATTCAGGCTAACTAGTTGATAATAATTTTATGACAGTAGATGACAGTATTTTGTTCCTGTTGAAAGCAAGTGCACAACATTCACTGAGGTCACCAAGGCATCATGCCACTTATGGTCCAATTCTGAACAGCTCAAAATTTACAGATTTGATCCATAATTCATGGTCCGTATTCCACACTGAGATATGGTATTTGAGACTGTAAGTCTCCAGACAGACTCTTCACTTGGAAAACAGCCCATTCCTCATGAGATTTAAGCAAATCAGGTTTTAGTCTGAACCAAATCTATTAAAAGAGTACAGAAGAAGAAATGAAAGCTTATGCCCTGAGAATAGAACTGTAAGGATCCAGTACTTATCCTCTTGAAGAAAATTCATATGTAAATAAAAAGAAATAATTTTTATAAATTACTAAGTCACCTAAACTAGTATCACAGCTTCTAATTACAAAATATTCTAGCATATGGAACCCAACATATGGGCCACTTGCAAAAGGGGTCATTTTTGCAACTTACAGAAATATTGATAACATGTTTTCATCCTTTATCTTGAACTATGCACTTCAAATGTTTTCAGGAAATGCAGCATTATGTTCCAGTTAATGTATGTTTACATTCATCAAATAAATAGTGTTTTTAATGGTAGTAATTGACTGTAGGATGGACAGGAGTTTGCTACTAATTATACCATATTGTTTCAACAGCAAATGAAAACATTTTTACAGCTTCAAAAAAATTCTGATCCATAACTGAAGCTTTACAAATCAGTTAACAATAACTTCATAAAATCTGAAAAGCAATTTTTATTTGAATTGCATTCTAGCACTAACAGAATAGTATTACACTGTCAAATGACTTGTGCCATATATTTTACATAATTGAGGATCTTGTGTAGAAATTAATCTCTGGATCTGACAAGTTCAAGCATAAATCTGATGAGGACTGAATGCCAGCTGCATGCAAAAAGGGTGAAGGAACCAGCCTGACCATGATACTGACAATCAGCTCCACAGACGTTGCTCTTGGAAAAATCCTACTGGGAGCACTGGAGGCATTTAGCTGTGCTCAGAGACTACAGATTTATCCTGTTTGATAGAACTCTGAATGCCAAGACCTATGTGCATCTCCCCAAGGCCAACGTCTCTTACTTACAAAGTAAACAACTGAAATGTTTTCCTTGGTATTTACTTTTCTTATGCTTTCAAATATGATTTAGAGATAAGAATTTAAATAAAAACTGCCTTTTTAAAAAATACATTAGAATCTTAGCTGCATCGTGACTGGACAGTTCAAACTACAATACAGTACAAATAATTATCAACATTTAATAGAGGAAGAGAAAGAAAGAAAAGAAGATAAAGTATTGGGACTAAGTTTTCATGAATGTATTTATGAAAGTGTAAATGAAAGTGTCAGAACACTTTTCAGCACAATGTACCTAAATAGATATTCCTTTCAAAAAGTTCAAACAATTCTCAAAGTTTATTGACAGTCTTAAACATCCCTATATGGAGAAAGGGGAGATCAATGTTTGTGTCTGTGTAGTGACCATTCTTCTTCTGAATACCAACAACAGAAGAGAATTTTAGAGAATAACTGTGTATAACCACAAAATCTTACCTTCAGCTGCCCTAAAACTTCTGACAGAGCAAAGCCTTTTTATTTGTTCTGATTCTACTGTAAATATTGGAAATAGAAAGTAAATGCTGAAATTTATTCTGTCAGGTACAAACTGTACAGACATCAATACTTTCTTTTAACATACAATCAAAAATGGCTGCAGAGAGAAGGCAATTTGAGGGAATGATAGTTGGAAACAAAAGTTTCACTAAAATGTCAATGTATATTAACTTGTTTAATATTTCTTTTAACATGGCACTCCACCAAGCCAAAGGTGAAATACAGTCTTGAAGGGGAAAATACAGCTACTGCTAGTAAATGACAGGTAATTTACTGTGAGTAAGACCACAAATTATCAATAGCTTTATCATGGTAGAGGCCTGTTTTGCCATACTAATGACTGTCTGTGAAAAAGGTACTTTTATCTAGGTTGCAAGGAGATATCTCAAGGATATGAAATGTACATATGGGAGGGAGAAAACAGCTGGGTAGAACAGGAACATAATGGTAAAATTGGAAGAAAAAAGAGGAATCCTTTATATTAAAATTCAGCAAGGGTATCTGTAATCTCTGAAGAAACTCACTGCACTTTTGACATTGCCCAACGCTTACCACCCAAATAAATAACAATTACACATGTATTTTAATATAATAAGCTCTGATTCCAGCTCCCACAAACCAATTGAAGCATATTTCAACACAATTCCACTTATAATAAAAAACAGATGGTCAAGGAAATAGATGTCTCTTTGTGATCTGATATATACATCTGCAGACATTTACAATATGCATGCATTTCCAGAGAATGCTGAGCAAGTTAAATTGGGAAATGGGAATTTTTTTTCTTAATGGGCATGCACAAAGAATGTGATTCAAGAAAAGAATAAGCTGTGACAAAGATGCAACTATCCTATCAGGCCTATCTGTTTTCAAACAAATATCATAGCATTGTGTTAAAGGAACACTAGTCAGATAACTTTGGAAATAGTTTGCTGCAGGGAAACATCACTCAAATGTGAGGTGGCTGAGGGTCAGGCAATTTTCAGATCTCTCCACTCTCTGATGGAAGACCTGAGGTTAGCAGTGGCTGTCCTTCAAAAATTCGTTATACAGACAAGTAAAACATCCCACGGCAACACAGGGCTAGAGATTTATTTGAGGTCTTCTAAATCTCAGATTGCATTTTATGCAGACATCAACAATAGGCCATTGCCAATGGCATCACATAGCTGCACTGGTTCCAGGGTAATTATGCACAAAAATCAGCAAAGAAATGTGTTACAACAAAGGATGGAAGAGTCTCACTCAAAAAGAGAATATCCTTGCAGAACCTCTAAGACAAGAGGTATAGAATAAAAGAGTTCAAGAAGTCAGTATGTTAACAACATTCAAAATCAGACTGAGGCAGGTTAAAAGTACACAAATTTAACTGCTCATTTGAGGGATCTTGCTAGTTTCTTAGATTTCATCCCATTTTTCTTCCTCCATATAATTTACTTCAAGCTCACAAAGGGTACCACATTGTCAGGAATGGAGAATTAATATTTCTCTTTTGTGAAACATCAACCCCAAATTTAAGTACCACATTTCTGACATGCAGGAATCATATCCTAGAACAAGATTTAATATCTGAGTCCATCCCCGTCCTGGACCTGTCTGCTTAAATTGTAAATAAGAAACTAGATTTACTTAAATGTTCTGTTTCCTCCCACTAAGGGGATGCTGAACAGCCCTAAATCTCAGCTTATATTTATTTTGTACCACCATAGTGACCAGTGAGACATCAACAGAATGCATCAGTAAACTCATCCAAGGGGGCCAATAATGACCATTGGGAACAGGACCAGTTTGACAAATATAATGTCATATAAACCATCATATACAATCATCAAATGGTAAATACTTTCTGGAATTAACCATTTGGGCTGGAGTCAAACTGGTGAGCTGGAGGTGAAAAGCTCTCTGTTCTATTACTAATCCCCTGAGCTATAGAGGCCCCAGCTGGTGCTTCTGCAAAGGTTCACACAGCTTTTTTTGAAAGGCCACAAAAATAGTTACAATATCTTTTTAAAGTAAACAAAATACAAACAAAAAAAAACCCTTCCACAGTTTCAAGAACAGTTACATTTTTCTTAAAATAATCTCTCTGAAAGTAGCAGACTGTACACATTTTACAAGAATAAACAAACTTATCTAATATTTATCCACAAATTGGAACTCAGAGATCATTAGTGCAAATTTCTGCTGACCAGCAGCACTTATTCTATAAACTTTGGGTATCCTAAGTGGTCCATCAGTGAACAACAGATATCTTCAATCTGTCTTATCTCTTCATGGGGCATGTTTTGTTTCCAGGCATGAATGCTACTTGGTGAAATCTCGCCTTCATAAGGAAGATAGAAAAGACTGGTGGACGTGGCAAATAATATTTGGTTTAAGCTAGCAGGAGGAAGAGGAATACCGAGAAAGGCAAAAATTGTTTCAGCAGTCTTCTGAGGAAAGCTCACAATATCTTCAAACTTGACCAGCTGATAATTTCTTGGCAGCAAGTCCCTGTTTATCCTCATTGCTGCTGCTGTGTTTGCTAGCCATAAATACGACAACACAGAAATAGCATTTGAATTAGAATTTGAAATTTCTTTTCTCAGTGATTCAAACTCAGAGGCATAGCCTTCATTTAAACTACATTTTCCTTTACCATTCTCCCCTTTAAACATTGCAGCCAAGCGTTGTGGAATATTTTTCAAGGAGTAAAAGCTCGGCTTATTTTTGTACAGCATTGAATAGATCCATGCCCGTGGGTCCCTCACTACATATAATGCTCTCATTGATGGTCCTAAGATTTCCTGAAAGAAGGGAAGCTTTAATGTCCAGCTCCCACTGGTTAAACTAAGCACAGGTCGTGCATTAGGATAATAGACAAGGTGTCTTCTCAGCTCCCTAATATATTCAGCATCTTTTTCTTGACTTCCTCTTGCCCTGCTTCTTTGCTCTAATAGGGATTCTCTCTTTTTGGACCTTTTCTTTTTGTCTTTGCTTAATGCAGAATGCTGAGCAATTTTACTTCTGCTAGCTTCATATAAATGAATGTTTTGTAAATGCAACTTTGTGTCTTGAACTAGAGACTGGAGCCATCCTTGGATAAGACGAAAATTACCATTCTGGACATCAGAAACCTTCCATTCACATGGATCTACAAAGGAATCAATTTCAAATTCAGTCTCAGGAATTTCAAGATAGGGTGTAGGTATCCTGATGTATAAAAAGTCACTGGTGTTGAAAAACAGCTGTTTTAAAATTTCTGCACCAGAAGTGGGAAGTGAAGTAATGATAACATCTGGCAAAACGACAGGGTTTCCTTCTAATTGTTTGGCTTTATTGCCTTTATCACGTTCTAGCCTTGTCATGTCAGTGCCCCACTTTGCACAGATGGGCTGAGTACACATGCTCCACACATCCACCAATTCAATAAGCCATAGTGTAACAACCAGGATCAGGATCCAACGCAACATTTTGCCAAAGGATATGTAAAACCGCCACTGAAAAGCCAGTATGACCAAACTGATGCTCAAAATTAACCCTGCAATTATGTTCACTTTGAATCCAAATGGGAAAACTACCCTATTATTTTTTGTATCTTTTTTCACAGATTCAGTACCAAGACCAAACTTGATCACTTTATTCTCATGAACTACTTTAGCAAAACCACCAAATCCCAAGTAATCAAACCTTGCCTTTAAATTCTGATACTCAGTCACAACAGAGATGGTATTTTCAGTGTTGTTGACACTGAGCGAAATCTGAAATCCAGATTTTGCATTATCCATGAGTCTACAGCTAGAAACATTGACATATGGGCCATAGAAAAGGTAAACAATCCTTGTAAGCGTGTTTTTCATTGGAAAGGTAACATTTACAAACTGAGTCCATCGCTTTTTGAATTCAGCAGCTTGTTCAGCCTCCTGTATCCTAGCAACAGGACTACTCCCACGATGATCAAACCAAAACATCTTGTAGTGGGCATCCCACACATCCATCATAGCTCCATTGTACTTGTTCTTAAACTTATAGGGTATGTATTTAAAATCAATGTCAAGATTATGAAAAAAGGCACTGACTGAATTAACAGGAGAGTCTTCCTCCTTCTCGATATGGTCAACCACTAGCAATGTCTGAGAATTTAAGAGCAGCAAAACACGATACACACTTTTCAGTTTCATTGCTGATGTGTAAGCAGATACTGCCTCACCACTCACAAACATCATGTCACCAGCCTGGGAGGCTGTTATAATTTCTCCAGTTGAGTCTCCAACCTCGTCACCAATCCACTTCAGCCACTGGGCGCACTCACCAAGCTGTCCTTCCCAAGGCTGGTTGCACTGGCTTGTAGGAGATGGAGCAAACACCAAGACATTGTTCAGGTGGCTGAGTTTAGGTCCATAAAGAGCCTCAGATACAAATACCTGTCCATTGGGAGCAAAAGTGAAGGAATTCTGATCGGGATGTTCATGACCTGGATTGAAACTTCTCCACCCATCAATCCATCTGTAGGGTTGAAAGTGAACAATATCATAGACAGCACGTCCACCAAGTTTTCCAGACTTGAAGGATACAAAGGTGTTTGTCTGACTGTTTGGCAATCCAGCCCCATAAGTAACAACTCCCCAGTTAGGAAACACGTGCATTTTAGCAGTACCATAGTCAGGAGGTGGCTGAGGAGTGATTTCAGCAGCATACCATATAAATTCTGTATGTAATGTACTCCACCTCTGTGCAGTGGATGGCACCATTGGCCCATCCTTGGGTCTGTGTTTTCTAATTTGCTGTGCCAGCCAGTTACCAGCTCCATTCCTCATGATGAACTTATCCAAGAAAACCAGTTGGCTCTCAGGACCATAAAACCAGTTGTAATTAGAATCTGCAACACCCACAGTCCTCTGGAAGCCTGGCAGTAGGGTGGCATAGTAAAACCAAAAGTGCATTTTTAGCCAGTTATTCTCCAAGTTGTTAATACCAAAGTGGCGCTGGGCCAGGAAAACATACTGTGTTACTGACTTGGCTGTGTAACTCCCGTAAGCTACCCCCTCATCCAGAGACCCATCCACAATATGATTGAGGAGAAACATTGTTTTCTCCATCACATCAACCACAGTGTGTTTCCAAATATTCGCCTGAGATCCTTTGTCCACTCCGGCAACTAAAGCCCCAATAAGCAGAGCAAGCATATTGGTTGCTTGATGATTATGGAGAAGCTGCTTTCCCCAGGAACGAACCTTGGAGTACTCATACATCTCCTCGCTTACAGACCATATCTTCTCCAGGTATTTTTGCCTTCTCTCATGTTCCAGTGAATTATACAAGAAGTCAAAAGCAGTGGCAAATCCTGTTAGGGAGTGACCGAGCGGCACTTCATCTCCAGGAGCATTCTCAACCAACCAATTTTTGTAGCCAGCCATTCTATCCATATACTCTAGGGCAAAATCAAATGCAGCTTTATCTTCGGGGCACAGCAAACAGTAGAATGCTAGAGGGGGCAGGTTGTTACCATAAATCTCATTCCACTTGGCTGCAAAATCAATGTGCTTGGGTGGAGGTAGGTAGTATAAAGGGTTGGACAGCATAACCATCACTGCACTTCTGATGGCTCTGAAGAGATGCAAATGGCTAGTACGAGCCTTTTGCCTCAGTGCCTGAACATCCTGAGGGTCGAAATACAAGCTTGGATGAAGAACTGTTCTTTTCAGCTTCTGCTCAGCACTAAGACCTTCAAGTTGCTGTTTTTCATACTGATCTACATTTTCCATGAATGTCACCCAATCAGAGTAATTGCTTACAGATTCTTTGAAAGTGAAGACATCAAACACCATTAATGCTAGAAATAGAGTATGCCCTGTGAACATCAGAGCCATGATCCATTAGGCAGCTCCTCTTCCCCAGGGATACATTTCTTCACAAAACAGTGTTCAGATATCAAACTTTCATCCAGTTTGTTAAAAAAATAGTATCTTAAGGCATATTTTTATGAGAAAAGACCTATTGTATACTGTGCATTACAACAAAGGCTCAGACTACTTGTAATCTGAGATACAACATTGAAATGACAAGGCTCTTGAAAAATTAAATCTCAGGTGCCTTGTCTGCTCACACTTTTCTCAAATACAACACTACAAGCATAAGCACTAAAATCAGGGACAAAGGAAAATCTCTACAGTATGCATATAAAGTACAGGTCGACTGCACAGTAGCAGACTGAAACACTATCTCTTGGTACCTTGAAAAGCATGATCTAAAAAGGGAACTGGAGTAATATTGTTTGCTTTTTTAAAAAGCTTTCAATCGGACCAAATTCCACTTTTAGAGCTGACGAAAACTCCACTGATCACAGAATGATATAATTTATTCCAAACAACGTGTCATATTTGATGAAATAGGGAATATAGAACACTTGGAAAATAGACTCCAAAATTGAAGTTACTGTCTTCAGTCGTTGCCTTTTTTCAATTTCCTTACACACTC
>NW_005054350.1:1357282-1358037 GCF_000277835.1 Geospiza fortis | reverse complement strand
ACTCTTTCCATCTTTCATTTTTGGGATTCAGGGAGGGACAGGAAGGAAAACAATAATTAAAAAAAATCAACATAGATCCTCCATTAGATCCTTTTGATGAAACTGCAGTGATTTTAACCACTATTCCTCTCTGTTTGTGAAAGATGCACCTGAATTAAGAGTCATATTGACATATTTTCAAGTCTTTTTGATGATGCTAGTGATGCCCAAATTTGGCCTCGATGATTAAAAAAAATCCTCCTCCTTCCATTATGATGCAAAAGGAAAACATGTGAAAGAGGCAGAAAGCCAATACTTTCTTGTAAGAAGAGCAGTTTCAGGTTTCCTTTCACTTCACATGTAGGTTCTTTCTGTGGAAACAGAAACAAAAGTTCTCTGAAGCTGTGCAGATGTCAGAACATATTTAAAGTGCTTTGGTTAGCAAACTGCTGTTAAGTTTAGAGGAAAGATGAAGGAAATGAAGGAATTTTAAGGAAATCAAGAAATAAAAGAAGGAGCATTTCAAAGTTCCACAAAATTTACCCTCGGCGAAAGAGCAATTCAGATTGGCTACTCAAGCTCACTTTATTTCACCATTTCCAACGCGGTCTCGGAATATTCTCCCGTTACGCTACCAGCATCTACTCATGGAAATAAATCTGACACACGCCACCGAAATTCAATTCACCTCGAATTAAACTAAGAGCACACGCGTGTTTTTACCACGCGAGCGGCACAGCGTGCGGAAGGGCGGCGGGAAGCAGGAAACCCGGCAG
>NW_005054350.1:1344851-1356366 GCF_000277835.1 Geospiza fortis | reverse complement strand
CGGCGAGCTCGGCAGGGCTGGACAGGGCGTCAGGAGCCGCCGCTGCTGTGGGTGACAACTTTGTGAGAGCGGAATAACTACCCAGCAGTGCCCGTGTCTCAGGGACCGCGGGGATGCGCACCTTCCGCTTTGGATTGTGGCCGTCACACTTCTTTATTGACAGCGCTCCTGCGCTGTCTTCGTTTTATGCGGTGCATTAAAATGGTTCTTATTCAGTTTTAGCTGAAGGCTTTTGAAGTAAAATACAAAGGCGTCATGAGGAGTAAAATCCTCTGCTGCTCGGTGGTCACGGTTAGTGGTGCGCTGAAGGGCCAGCAGAAAATATTGGCCTGCCCCCCTGGTGCTGTGGGCTGCCCACAAAATCCATCGTTGTCGGGTTGGAATCAGTTTGGGTTGACAGTGATGACTTTCAGAGCCTGATTTCATGACTTGATATTTGTGACCAAGCTGTTGTTCTGTAGTCGAGTGCAGGAAAAAAAAGGTTGTGAGATTTTGGGTGTGTTACCATTTACTGTGTTTATAATCTGTACTTCAAAGGATGTGGATTTTAATCATCGCAATAAGCATTACTTTTTCCAAGGCCTGTATTCTTCTTTTTTTTTATTTTCCCCCATACCTAGAAATACTCTTGCATATTTATGTATTGCTTAAGCTACTCAATGTGTATCTTGAAATGAATATATGAATTTATAAAGGCCATACATTATGGATACTGATTCTGTTTCTTTGTGCTACAGAGTGCACCTCTGAAGGATTAAATTATTAAATTATGCACATTTACATTAGTGATGAACTGTGCCTGGAACCATCCTAACGTCTCAGATGTGCCCTATAGACTTGGCTTAAAAGGGAAAAATACTGATTATTGCCTGGATCATATCTTCCCATCAGAAGAAATTTGCATAATGAACAAAGATCAGCACATAATTCCCTGACCTTGAATCTTTTACAGTTGTGGCTTTTTATGCTACCAGGGAAATTATTGCAGGAGGAAAGCAAAAGGAAATGTAAAGCAACAATAGAGGCCACATTCCCCTTTAAGTCTGTAGAAACTGAGTGGAATACTCTACAAATGAAAAGCTCCCAAGTCTTTCCTTCTATTCTCATTGTACCCATTACATTTTTTCCCAAGGCTGGCCCATTCTGGAACATATTAAAGTCTCAGAGAATGACTTTTCCCATAAATTGTCAGGCAATTCAGAATGAGCAGAGTATGTGTAGGACTTAGGTTAAAAGCAAGAGTAAAGCTCTCCCAAGAGCTTTTCTCACTCCCTGGGACCAGTGCTGAGATCATTACATATACTGTGTTCAACTGCAGTGTGATATTTGTGGAAAAACATGAACATGATTTACTGACTTGCCCCATATATTCACAAATGGTACCATTTAGAAAAAATCTTATAAATAAGGCAATGAAGGCATTTGTATGGCATTTCGCTTTTTCTGTGGCAGCTTTTTCACATTAACAAAGATGCACTGGCAAAATCGTTTAGATTCATTTTTTGCTGAGCAAATGCAAAGCAGGAGAGTCTTTAACCATGTGTGATTTCAAATGGTTTAGGCTACTTAGTGTCTGTCATTTTCAAGCTACTTTGCTTCGAATACAACCCATCAAAAAAAACCCCAAAAAACAAAGAGACACAAAAACTCAACCAAAAAACACCACAAAACCAAAAGCCAGTAGTGGTAAAACTACTGTTCTTTTTTTTTTTTTTTTTTTTGCTATTGCTAGTTTTCAATAGTCAGAAGAGACACATAGTAACTATACTACAACTCAAGAACAAAGACAAAAATTTGGATACAGCTGGTATCAAGGATAAACATTTAAGTGAAGAAGCAAACCTCAGAGGAGCTGGATTTAGGTAATTAGAAATAGTGACTCTGCTTTGTAACCAATTCTTTTGCTCAAAATGAGTCTGAATTATATTGGCATTCCACCTTACCTGATTGCATAATGCTGTTTAAAGAGTGGTCACTAAAACAGAGTCACTTCCAGAACAACTGTTAATTGTGAAAGTAACTATTAAAAGTTACCATTTACATTTTTATTTGTAGAGACACTGAGCATCTGGTAACAATTTGCATTATATTATTACATTTTCAAATATACTTCGTGACTATGAATACCTGAAAAGCCAGGTTTATAGGCTATCAGCAAGAAAAAGATACCATAACAGAGAAATAAGTTTTGAGTCATGGGAAAGTGACCTCACTGTCACATCAATTTCTTAATGCAAGAAATCATGGGTCATTGTTGGTGATACACTGTGGTGTACTGTTTCAGGGATAGCATTCTGCACTGATACCAAGATCAGCCATCTGAATGATCTTGAAAATGCTAGTAGTGCTATTTTCCTCGAGTACAGGCCAAGTGCTAACAGATGGTAGTGAAGGGTAGAACAGTCAGCTGGACTGCAACAAAATAGTTGCCAGTGTCAAATAGAATAATAATTCAGAAGTTCATACATGAATGAGATGCTGCTGTCAAATGTGAGACATTAATCAACATTCACAAAAAGAGCCAGGTGTTTAGGAAGGATCTGGATTGAGATAATCAGGTTCCAGTGGTGGTGAGCTCTTCAAACTTCTGTCTAACTCCTCAAGTAGCACAAGTACATAAATTCCTAAGTTTAAAGTAGAGGTTTTATTGAAGAGGCATCACAAGTTTTGATGAGAATTCTTGACCACTCAGAAGTCTTTCCATATTGGCAGGGCTTGGTGCTTATTTCATTACTCAACCTACTATAGATGGAAAGATAGACTTTTCTGAATCTAAATCTACTCAAAGACCTAATTCACTGTGAATTTTTGAAACACTCATGCACAATTCCTTCTTTTACAACAGACAAATGAAAAAATATTGGGAAATAATGCAGTAGTGATGAGGATCCAGTTTAAAGCATTAGTCTGTTGTCGGAAGAACTTGCCTTTCACAAAGAAAACATGGGTGAAATGGACTTTTCCCCTTTAAGGATGATAACCATAATCTCTCAACTCTCAAATGACCTAGTCTCTTGTCTGTTTCAGCAAACAGGATCTTTTTGTTTCAAACAAAAAACGGGGTCCTGTGAAATCATGTCATCTTTCAATAATGTAATCACACATAGAAACTTGCACACAGAAATGAATTGTATTAGAGGGAAGAAGTTAGCCCTCTGCCATCCAAGAATAACTCACGTTTTATAATAAACAGGTATTGGAACAAAATGTATACCACATTCTCAGAGAAAAGAACATTCCTCCAAATGGTATCTCTTGCTTGACTATGGCACTTTTTTTGCAATATCCTGATCCATTTCCTCTTTGTATAACCCCACCTGACAGGAAAAATTACAAACTCCACATTGTGAGATCACTAGTTTTGGAGGAAGAAATCTGATGTTACTGATGAACATGTGGCAAATAAAGGGGGTGAAGGATAAAGTATATAAATAATTGATATCAAAGTGTCTGTCTTTTGGGCACCAAGTGGTTTCATGGAAAATGGAGAGTAGAGTACATGAAAAAGAGCGTGTGGTGACACTCTTTATTTTTGTAATATACTGATTTTTTCTGAGATTTTTTTTTTCATTTAGGAGTGGTAACTAGCTATAAGCAATAGCAACAAAACACAAAAAGGCAGGCAAGAATATCCTGGTTTTATTAAAACTGAAAATTAACATGTTTATCACACCGTGCAAACAAAGTGCAAAAGGCAGTGACATGTATTGCAAATTCTCTTGTTAATGCAGTTCTCCATCACTGTATGACTGAAGAGCTGAAAAGTGTCTGATGTCACTGTCAGCAGAGAGGAGGATGGAGCAACTGCCAAAAGCTGTGGTGCTGCACTCCTCCTCTGTCCCAGCTATATGCTTCTGCCAGCCCCTTTGTGTCAGAGCAGTAGGCAGTCTCTTTGCTACAGAATTGGTGCTGCACACTCAACGGGACAGCGGTTTTAGGCCAGCTTAAGTAGACACTAAACTGCCCCTTGCAAAAGTCAGCTGCATACAGGGGTAATTTTAAATCCATTTGTGAGTACCTCAGATGCCACGTATGAAGCAAATGGGACCATTTGTACTTTATTAGCATTTTAATCAAACAATCTTCAGTGGAAGTGGTTTAAAAGCATCAGTGATGATGCTGTGTACAGTGGTGGGATCTCGAGAAGGTTCTCAGCAGTAGGTCAGAGCAGCACAAAGCCGAATTCTTAGGGTATCAAATTCATTGGAATAACATCTATGCAGATCTACATCAAAGTAAATGTTTCACTATGAAAACTCATCAGCAGGCAGAGAAAGAAGATAAATGCTACAAATGTTGTATTTGTGGAAGCATTTAAGTATTCAAGGCTTGCTGATTGTGTTTTTCAACCTGCTATTTATTGACATATTAAGCACAGTATGTAGGTAAATTAGTTATAACACAAAACCCAAAAGAGTGGAGATGAAAGAGCCGCCTTTTCATTGACACGGTGGCTTGACAATCTATAAAGTTCTTGACATTTAACTCTCCACTGCCAGAGAAAACCCAAGAAAACAAACCAACATAAAAACACTAAGTTTACCAAGCATTGAGTTTTGAACCTCAGTGTGGTACATTCACCAGACATATGCATGATCAAATGTATGCTACAATCTGGATCAGAGAAACAACATTGGAATCTTCTGAGGTAGATAAGGTTTATATAATATTGCTGTAAATAGGGTTCTATCCTTGGACTGAAGGTAGAGATGACATGTGAAGAATCAATGCATGGAGACATAACTCTCCATTGATTTTGGTATTAAAGTAACAAGTACTGGTAAAAAATCCCATTTTTTTCATTCATTTCAGCAGAGATATCTCAGCTGTAGTTTTGCAATCCTAATATAAGCCCCATTGATGATGTGCATGCCTTTCTACTGACTTCATAAGCTCTGTATTTGGGCCTGAATCCCAGTACCCCATCACTGGGGCTCCTTTCCCCAGCAGTTATTAATACAGTATTCTTACTCACAAGCAACCATAAATTAGAATTAGCCCAAATATATTTTAAAATATATTGTCCAGCCCATGAAGAATGTATATGAAAAATGTTCTTACTGGACAAGCAGAACCTACAGAGGCAGTAATTAAATCATAAGACTGAAACCAAAAACTCTTATGATCTACACCATTGTCTTCAAATTATATGATTAAGGAGATACTCAATTATACATTGTAGTTAAAAGGTACAACTACAAATCTTAACTAAGCATATTTTTTGTAGTTCTATTCATTATACTAATGTACAGGCTTATATTTAGCAGCTTTAGAAACATTAGAAAACAGGAAAGCTGCAGATTACAACCCATATGGGTATGCTCAGGTTGGCAACAGTGATTAATAGTATATCCTGGGTTTGCTTTTTATAACTTAAACAATATTTAAGGCAGATATTAAGATGATTTACGTCACAAAGAATTCAAACACTGTATTTACTTGAACAAAGCGTAGTATATTATAAGGAATGTCAGACAAAGTAGAATGTATTAGTTCAGACATTATCACAGGGAAACAGGCAAGGTCTCAGATTAAAATGGGATATCTTGGTGTGCAGCACAGCACCCTGAATTCAAATTATACTTAACCCATTCTGCCTAAATATCCTAAGTGATTTCATGTCAATAAAAGCCACATTCATCCACTTCATTGGGATATCTTACTTTACACAGTCCCATGAGATTTAAAATTACTATGAAGTACTATTTAATGGAAAAATGTGTTTCTACAAGAATTTTAACATTGTTGAGGTGATCTGCCACTCTTGTCATACCTGGCTGACTATTCCCATCTCCCCCTTTTCCAAGGATTAGGTATCTATGATGAACCAGGTAAGGGGACTGGTTTTGCAAAAATCTTACCTGTCAAAATAACTACTAGTTTTCAGCTAGAAAATCTCCCTCAGTTTAGTTCACCCGGCATGGAAAATAACATATCTGAAGGTAGGCAGTAGTAAAGAACATATTTTTGGAGACTACTTCAGGGTAAACAATTTTGTAACATGGTTGAATCCTTTCACTCTTAATTCTGATGTTTTGCTCTGTAGGACTGGAGGTCTAGAATGCCAAGTATTTTTAATCATTCAAGGGAAAATGAAAAATTGGAGTTTCAGGCATATAAAAATGTTGAAAATATATACTGTCAAACCTTTGAAGTAAGAGCCCATTGTTGCAAATACTTTTCTGTGTTATTGCAAAAGTTACATTCTCAGGTTCTGAGAGTCACCAGTCAATTTTAACATTTGTTTTGCTAAATGTTAAGTAGATTGTCCCTGGGCTTCTTTGAGTCATGTCAGGAAAGTAGTGCAGAAATATTAACATCATAACAATATGCCAGTAGATATACCAGTGACTTGGGCTGGATTATAGACAGCACAGTGGCTCTCACAACCTAGAACACAGGGTTTGCATTAATTTCCTTTGAATTTCACCAAGATCATTCAAACACTAAATTTTAGGAAGTTTCCACTTTTATTACCATTTTCCCTGCTGATGTATTTTGGCCTGTATGTTTCTTTTAATGTATCATTTCCATCTGTTATTCTAAGTACCTTTGTTATATATATATATATTTATTTTTTTAACTTGTTAATGCTGCCAGAGAGACTGATTATGTCTACATGACACTATGCACCTCTGCACACAGGTACCCAAGCCAGTTTTAACAAGCCTAGCTAACTGGAATAGATAACATGCTCTATAAATGAGGCTGTTCCTCCTGGGATCTAAGCTGATGCATCAAAACTTTGCCTGAATATTACTTCAGGGCAGTGGATGGTTCTTAGCTGACCCATATTAAAGAGAAGACTCTTATTTAAATTTTGGAAGATAAAGTTAGTATGCAAGTTAATCAGTCTATAGGTCCCTACACAGAGAGCTCACACTGGAGGGTTTATATATTAATAGCAAGAGGAATGAAATTATCAGATAGCTGAAACCTGAAGCTTGAACTTTAATGATATATGAGTTTTATGTTATTAACAGTGTTTGTAATTAAGACTGGAAAAGTTTTTCAAAGTATATGATGGATTAGCTGTAATTGAAGTCTTTAATTAAGACCAGATGTACTTCTCAAAAGATATTGTCAAATTTGATGCTAAAAGAACTATCAAGAGAAATTCAGAGGTCTTAAAATATGAATTTTTCATCACATCAGATTTTCTTTTATGATATTCATTCATCTACAAAAGTGGAAAAATACAGTGGACATTTATAAAGGTCATATAAATGAGTTTCTTATAATGGCAATTGAATTGCTTTCTGTTCTGCCAACATAACTGGTTTAGGGAGCAGCTCAAGACCTCTCAGGAACACAAGACAATAAATAATTTTTGCACTTCTGAGTGGGGGGAGGCAAGTCTGGCAGTAAAAGAAGGCATGGGGAGAAGAAGTAGGGCTGAAATATGACAACAGAATTTCATGTCAGCGTTACTGCCTATTTTCTCCTGCCTTGCTTCTGCATAGCAGTAACTCCTAGCTCATGCACACTGATCTTATATTAGCCAACCCAAATGTCTTTCCAGACATGTAGCATAGGTATAGGAAGATATAATAATTAAAGATCTACTTAAAGATAATTAAATTATGGATATTTTCTTGTCCATAACAGTTTTACTGCCTAAGCAACTGTTTCTACTTCAAATGCCTGAAGTTGGCCCTGACAATAGCAGTGATTCATTGATCTGTCTTGGGCTTATTCAGAATCCCACCTTAGTAACCATTATGAGGGCTTCCATAACAATCTGCAGTCTAACTTCAACAATTCATTTGTGTCATAAAGACTTTGTTTTGTTTAGGGGGCTTTATGGAGTGATGAACTTCTATATGGAGGTGGTGTATGTCAACTGACAAATTTTTTTTTTCATAATACATATAATAGGTATCCTTGGCACATGTGAACAGTATTTTTTTGACTCACAGGACTGAAATATTTACAGAAAGATAAATGCACTTGAGTGCTTTCTAAATAGCACTACTGAAAAGCAATAAATGTAAGAACAAAAAATATTCATCCATTTAAAGTGAGATACTTGCCATCACAAATGCTTCAAAGAAAAATTCAGCAGTCAGCAAATTTCCAGCACTTTTTCATTTCCAGAAAACATGACAGTTGATAGAATTCTTTTCTATCTACTTGTCAACAAAAACGGAGTCTTCAATTTCAAATATTTTTCCCCTTTTGCTTTTCTAGTACACAAAAAAATCTATCTTCATATCATTTGTAATATATTTACAATCATAAAAGCTGCAAGCAGACATACAGACAAGGCGTGTCAAAAACCAAGATGAGTTTAATTACATCTGCTGAATTATTCCTCTCCCACAGACATGGGATTACCTCTGGCATACCTCTATAGCCTTCCTTCTTCCTCACATATCCACATTGTTTTGCAATATGCCCAGAAAACCATCCAAGTTCCAGCTACTACAGCCCAGAGCTCATTAGGCTTGTGACAGATAGGCATTGCTGCCTAGAGTTACAAAGAAATTACTGAGAATTGTTCAAAATTTTCCTGACATTTCTCTGTAGAAGTAAATGATTTATTGATATTACTGATTGGTGGGATTGAAATGTTTGAGTGAACATATCAGATCTTTTGAAATTGTGACAATAAGTGAGAAAATTTCTAGTCATCTTAGCACTTATATTCCTCATCTCCTTGGCAGTTCACTTGTCAGGAGTAAGGTGCCCTACCTTCTCTTAACCTCTGATTCCTTAGCAACCTAATGAATAAGAAAATAAAATATTTTAGACTGCTGTTAAATAAGCATGAGTGCTTTGAACATAGTAGAAAATAGCACTAACCTCTTCAAGCAGTTTTTCTATCTTTGTTCTCCACAGAATAAGTCTTTTTTTTTAGGCTTCAACACATTGGGTTGCCTGGGAACATCAAAGAGGACAAATTAAATAAAAATAGGTATTATTTCCATAATTCAAACATGTATCACTAAAAATATCAAAAAATCAAAAGACATGCCTTCAAAATATAAAGCATAGAACCACAGTCAGAAAAAAAATGCCAAAAGTTGCATATCTAATTATGTCAAACATTAAACAATTTTAGTATTTCAAGGCAAATTTAGCTTTTGTTTTAAACTGGAAAGCTTTCCTCAAACCCTGATGTATTAACATTTCTTTCTGTGTCCAAAGGCCTGCTCTAAAAAAGGAATAAAAAAGGTAAATAGGAAAGGGTGCTGACAGATATGTCTCCTAAGTCATCTATCTTAGAATATGTTAAACAGTATACAATAAACACCTCTTTTCATCTGTTGAAGAAGCCTATGTAACAAGTTGAGATATAGGTTACTGGTTTAGACATGTGGGTTTAGATGGAGATTAATCCAATATTTGGTTCCCAGTCAGGCACTATCTGAAATCTGAAATCAAGAAGAATTTAATTTCTACTTCTCAGATGTTAAATTAACCCCTTGGTCATTAACCACGAAGCAAATCAATGTCAAATCCAATCTTGTGATATTACTGTTTGAGATGTACAACATCTTTTTAGAAAAAACATAAAAGATTCAAAATGTGTGTAAAGATACAAGCTAGTCTGTAGCAGTGGGATTTCTGTAGCATCAGAGATTTGGTAAAATAATGCAGTGCATCAGTCATACACAGTGCAATATTTTAAAGGTTTTCTTGACATGCTGCAGCAAATTTATTTTAAAAATGGAAGAGTAAGAGAAATATCCTGCCATAAAAGTAGTTTGTTTTCATCCTAACAATAACATGAGACTGCAGTAAAAAGAAATAAAATCATGCTGATGTAATGTGCGACCATCATCATTATTATTTTCAAACACAGCTTTATTTGGGGCTGTGAGATTTTCTAAGTACCCCTCAGTGACAGCTCTATAACCCATATGAGAAAAAGGCAGGAAGAAGAGAAGGTAAAAGTGTTGGAAAGGATTCTTTAATAAAAATGCTGAATTGTAGCAAAGACTAGAATAAAAAATCAGTTATAACATATACAAACAAAGCTATATGCACTTAAATTTATCATTTGATTGCTTTAAATATAGGATGTTTTTGTTCATAAGTGTGTAGGTGGTAAATCTCCATTACCTGTGGATTTTATTTGACTCAAATTGAGGAGCAAGGGCAAATCATAGTTTTCTCAGTATATGTGAAATTTAAAAAAACAAAAACAAAAACAAACGACAAACCAATAGCTAAACCACCAGCCTTCTTCATAGGCAAGTTTCTCTGCTTTTCAAGTTTAGTACCACTGGGAGAAAGAAAAGTAATGTAGCATATTCCTCTGGAAGAGGAAGCATCTGAACTTCTAATAATCAACAAAAAGTTGTTGTTCATTACATTGACTTGTCCAGTCAGCTCTCTGAAGAGCACTTCTGTAATTTTTATTCTGAAATTCCAACCAAAGGGCAGAAGCAGAGAGTTTGCTATGATGTTTTAAAAGTGAATTGCAATGGCTTTCTTGAAGTGGAGCTTGTTTCCCGCTTATGTGGAGGCTTTGGTATGGCTGGAGCTTTGTCTTAGTAAGCATTTATTAACTACCCTGAAGTTTTGTAGTGGTCTTTGAAGCATTCTAATTTAACACAGAAATTAATCCAATTCAATCTATTATTGAAATGAGGAGTGAATTTCCAGAGGCTTTGTAGTGTGTGATTAGGGCACAAAGCCAAGTTCCTTTCTTCCTGGAGATGGATACTATTGAAAGGTAGCATTTCTCTATCCTTCATAGCAAATCTGCAAGCACATATTGAAGAAATTTGTAGTAATTGTAGAAGTATTTTTTCACACAACTGCTTTCTGGAAAGATCTGTCTAAATATGTATATCAAAATTTTCCGCCTCCATTTTACTCTAGAACCAAATGTGCCCTGCTGTTCCAAAATGACTTCTGAAGTATCCCAGATAAGATATGGTCATACATCAAAATGGAGAGACTACAATAATCACTTTCAAGAAAACAAAATCAGCATTAAAAGAGTGGTCACTCTATATATATATATATTTAAATTACTTCACCAAGATATAAACTGCTACACACAGATTTTCATACTTTATTCCTGCCATGTGGTTTCTCTGGCAAACTAATTACTCTATTGTTTCTTTAGAAATTTCCCACCTATTTGGTAATAGATGTCTGAAATATTCTCCATAATGCTGGACTCTTGGGGAAGGGTACCTCAGAGCTGTCAGTCTAAAGGTTAGGATCTGCATTCAGACAACAGTAAGCACAAGAACAAAATGATGGCGTTAACAAGCATGAGGAAAAACATATCAGATGCTGACAAAATGTTCCATTTTACAATTAATGTATTTTAAGGTTTCCTCTTGCATGAAATGTGTTTGTTCTTTCCTTCCCCCTCTACTCCTGGCACTGGAGAGAAAAAACATGCTGTGGCATGGTGTGGAGATAAAGTAGTTTTTATTCTAATTCCATAGCTCTTACCTAACCTTGTTGTCTTCTATTCCTCTAGGGTCCTATTTTCCAACATCATAACATCTGCTTTTTGTTTCTTGACCTTGCACTCTCCCACTTTCCC
>NW_005054350.1:1337647-1344841 GCF_000277835.1 Geospiza fortis | reverse complement strand
TTCCCTCCAGGCTATTCATTTATTTCCATTCCACTTCCTCCTCCTCAGCAGGACATTGGCAGGGGGAAGTGCAGGTTAAGCAGAAGGCAAAAGCTCCGTGTTTGTAGTCTCGATTTTTATTTGGCATTCCAGACAAACTTCTGCCTTTGCTCCTATTACTACAGAAGCTAAGTGCTATGCAGTTTCAACTTAATATATGAAAAATCCATTTTTTACAATTATTCTTTTGCTTTTGTGTTTCTCCTGACCCCTGTAAGGTTTGTCCAACCTTTTCATTCCCATGTGAAAGGACAAAATAATCACACTAGACAGAGAGCACTGTCTCAGTCCTAGTGAATTCCTTTTCTTTGTTCAAAAGAAAGGCAATGGTAGAGTTTTTTAATGGACTTCTGTAGCATCAACTTTTTTTTTCTTTTTTTTTTTTAATAGGCTATTTTAGCTTAAAGTTCACCCAAAATACTCAGCGTGAGGCAGACTCGTCCCATACACACCTTTTGGTGTGGAGGTTTAAGTTCATTATGAATTTAATTATGAAAAGGTGCAGATAGAGTTTTATAGAAACTGTAACTTCATAACAGTTAAATACAATGGAGATGTAACTGTTTTTGTTTAATGAATTAATTTGAACTTTTCTCCGCTATTCTTTTTCTGCAGATTATTGCATATTACTTTAGCTTCCTACAGCTTCAATAGCTGTTGAAATAAAGCTGGGATGTGATTGATTTTTGTTTGGCTTTTTTAGCTTTTTAAAATGTGGAAAACACAAGAAAAAAGAAATAGACCAGTCCAAAACCAACCAACTAACCAAACAAACAAAACAACAGCAGCAACAAACCCAAAACCCCCAAAAAACCAACGGCCCCCACATAAACCTGTTCCAAACCAATTATAGACCAACTTTTGCTCACTGTAAGGGGATTGATTTCTACCTCACAACTCTAATGGTAGAATAAATAATTTATTTCAGACTTTTGTGAAGTTATAGTTGTTAGTGACCATAATATATGTTCCGGTGTACTTGTTATGCATTATCAAGTTCCTGTTTAATTTTTTGCTCCTATAGGTGCAAGTAAAGGAACTGTACTTAATGAATTATTTAATAAACCGGGAGAATAAGATTGAAAATTGCAGGATAAATCAGATAAAAGTCTAAATTAAACATGAAATTATCTTTCTTCCATGTCTTCCATTAACCTGGCTGAATACATTGTCCCTTTTTCCAAGGTAAATACATATCTGACAAAGCAACATTTTCAGAATTTTTACTTGAATTTATAGTCCTAAATGAAAGGAAGATGATAAGCATAAAATTAACTGTTTACCAATGTTTTTTATAACAAAAACTTTCTTTCTAAAAATTTGGGAACTGCTTGGAAAAACTTCTCTTGATATAACGGAAATAATTCATAGCTGAGAATATATGTCTCAAGCTGTGTTGCTCAATTGATTTTTAAACAAGAAAGAGGAAACTTTTACTTAGTACATAATAACTGAAAATTGAAATAGTCAATGTCAAAATAGTGCATCATATTTATATTTAAATATGCATGTTTGAGAGGCAGATGAATGCCCAAAATGCAGTTGAGTTATTAATCTGAAAGCTCTGAGAATACCTGGAGATACATAGAAAAAAGCACCCCCGCTTTTAAAATGGTACATTTTGTACCATATTCGTTAAGTATAATAAATATTAGTAGGCATCTATAAATGAGGTGTCTTTGGACATCCATTGTGTGGTTAATTTGTTATGAGTCAGATATAAACATCAGATTTTCAAAATCTTGCTAACAGGGGAATCAGGAACTCCCTAATTGAAGATGAATGTGTACAACCCTTAATCAGCTTTAGAAATTGCAAGATCAGATGACTAGCACTACATCCATCATGTTGGCAATACTGGTAGGAAATTAATGTTTATGACAGTTCTTGTTGACTGTATATCTCAGTTTCTTCAAGAACTCTGGAAAACCAGTCTTGCCCCTGGTGTTGTCACTGAGGAATCAAATGTCCTGGCATGTCAGGAGCACTCACTGTATGTAGTCAGGCAGCCAAACCAGCACGAGTATTCCCCACTCATAAGTATGGCAATCACTGGCAATGTCCATGACACTTCCCTAGAAATGCATTCCCAAGTAGCTACAGGAAAAGGAAGCCTGGGTATCTTTTCCCAGATCAATCATCTTAGCTTTGCCCTTTTCCTCTGCCCTTTAACTTCCCTGTGACAGAACAGCAAAATTCAATTTTGCCTGCCCTGCTGAGAATTCAGTCTGCTCTGAGTGCTAAGCACATTCATGAAGAATAGCACCAAAGTATTGAGCCAGTGCATAATGAGTCTTTCTAATCATGCCCTTGCCCTTCATTTCCAATAGTCAACAGCTCTCAGCTGTGTGAAGTGTGAAGTGTACAAACACATGAAGAGCTTTCCATAATTTATTTGTGTTTGCTGTGAATAAAAAAAATAATGTGGCATCTCCATGGCAAACAGATATTGCCCTTTTCCATTAGTAAATTATTTCCAAAAGGTTAATTAAACAAAAAGAAAATGCAGTTCAGCATTTAGACACTGTATTAATACATTTATTATATCTTAATGATCAGGGTCTGCAGCATTTCTTGGGGGATTAATGACCATCTGGGAGAGTTCATAGCCCAAGTCTTTTCCACAAGTCATTTATTCCATCTACTTGTTTATTTTCTAATAAATGATCCAGAGTCAAGGTCGTTACTGATAAGTCATTTGTGTAAAAATGAATTGTAATAACAAAAGCCCCCCACCTTGTTATGTTTTTATTATGGAATGTTTATCCAAAACAAAATATATACTGTCTCTTTATCAATGATTCTTCTTCTGACAGCAAATATTTAAAATGGTAGGAAAACAATTACATGGATAAATTTTGAAACTCATTTTTGTTGTCACATAAAGAAGACTTCTTTCTTCCTGCTCACTCTGAAAAAAATGGGGAAAAAGTCAAAATCTACTCTTGAATTTTTTGCAATAAACCATCTTGTCCTTTTATGTATGTAGAAATAATTTTAAAAGCTAAAATTCATAAACTCATTAACAAAATTAAGTCACCTGTGAAAACAAACAAGGAAAAATCCATCAACGTATCTTTCCAAATTACTTTTTTTTCCAGTTGGTCATCCTGCAAGCACATCCTGTAATATGAAAATCAATTACAGTTTTCTTGATTGAATGCATGAATATCAAGCTGCAGTTTTTACTGAGAGCTCTGGGGTCACAAAGTCCACTCTCAGGAAGTTATATAAAGTCAAAAGGAAGGCAAAGCAGCATTCAACTGTTACAAAATTACCAATCTGATAAACATTTGTCAGAGATACTATTCCTCACACCAAGTGATCTTGTCAATTTGTCATTTCAGCTTTCTTAGGTAAAAAGCCAACAGGATTATTTTTCCAAAATTTAGTCCTATAGTCATCACAAAATTTTGTTGAAATACTTAGATTTTTAATCTTATGTGATGGTGGGTAGGATCAAGAGGCTTAATGTTTCCTTGATAAATGAAAACAACAGTATATTTTGGGGGTTTTTATCATGCTGGTAGTACAAAAACTACATTTATTTGCAAATATAAAACTCAATATAACATTGCATCTTAGGAACACCATTTCATAATGCTTTGATGCTTTTTTTTTAATCTAATTTTATATAATTCTTAATTATTACATAGAGTTTTACATTCTCACTTTCCAGAGACTGTACTAACTTTCCATTCATTTCTGGTGGTAAATCTGTGCAATTGTTTTACTCTGTAGTTATATGTGGCTCTGGACCTGTCTTTCCCCCTTCTTCCACGTTTTTGAGGTCATGTCTGCATCATAACAGCAGGGGTTGCTTAGCTTTCCTGTGGTAGCTGCAAAAGTGGAAGCTTGGAGTAGTAGCAAGATGGTGGGATTTCTAAGGCTGTGTTTATTTGGTTCAGCGCAGGGCCATGCAAACAAGGCTTTTTCAACTTTCTCGGCTGAGCTGTCTGTGTTCACTGATCCTGTGGTTGTCATGATTTGGAAATCTCTGCCACCAGAGATGCCACCATCTCTATTCCCTAATGCAGACTTGGCAGTAGCCATTCCTATTAGGTAAGAAGATTCAATGATATTTAGATTTGTATGTAAATTCAGCTGATAACAATGGGCTCAAAAATGTCCAGACACTTAATATTTGATTAACTATTTTTTAATAATTAACTAATGTTTTAATAATTGATCAGAGGAGATGATCTGAGCAAAAAGAATAATATCTGAACAACAGTGGAAACTGGGCAATGTCTGTTGACTGTAGTCAGTGTTAGGGCCTATGACAGTGCTTGAATGTGTGATTATTCTCTTTATTTGTTTTCTTTTGTGTTTCTTAAAAGGCTTTCCATGAATATGAAATAAGCTTCCTTCATATCAATCAGAAAACGTTTTTAAAAATGAGTTGACAGGGCTCAGAGCTCCTCAGAGACTGAACTCTTTTGACTTCAGAGATACTAGTAATGAAGCTTGCAATTCAAACACTGCATTAAAATATTGTGGAGTCTCCCACCTTTCCTAGGTTCGCTTCATCTCTGTTTTACACAGCAGCTTTCTCTGCTGTGATTCCAAGTCTCTTTTCAAGCAAGGCTTTGTTTCTGTAAGCTGCTATTATGGTCTGACAAGCCAAGGGAAGCTGTCAGATATTTTACCTTGATCCAGATCCAAACAGAGGAAGCCTTCAGTACAAATATATCATTATCGTTTCCTTGCTGCCCTTTGTCAGTGGTGGGTACATATGCTAGTGGAACTAAACAAACAGAATCTCATCTAGTTTTCTCTGTTTGTTTGGCTTTTGTTTGTGTTTTTTGTTTGTGGGGTTTTTTTGTATTGTTTTTTGTTGTGTTTTTTTTTTTTTTTTGTTTGGTTTTTTTGTTTTGTTTTGTTTTGGGGTTTTGTTGTTTTTTTTTTTCTTTTAATTTCCTTTTCCAATAATAGGTGAGAATGAGCAATCTATTTGCTGTTTTGGTCATAAAATTGCAGTTGTTACAATATTTTGCATGTTGGACCTGATGATGAGTCTTCTAAAAGTCAAATATTACTGTTTCAATTTTCTCAGACTTGCCCAAGTTTTTAGAATACATTTGCAGCTGTATATTCAACTGTGATTGATTTCTGGGCTGAAGACCAGGCACATTTCCTTCCAATTCCTCCATGCTTTCTGTTTAGTTTTTATCTTGTGTCTCTACTGTCCAGTTGTACGCTGAATCCAGATTTTACAAGGAATTATATTTTGGGTCTTACGATATTTTAATGTACACATATAGTTCAATATATGTTTGTTGTTTAACAGGTCCTGTTACATTGTAATTTTTTCCCCAAAGCTCATAATAAAAATAAAATTAATAGAAACAACAGTCAACACTGATAACTTTGTAAAGTTTGGACAAATAAATTTTTGAAATCAAAGTAATTTTATTTGGTATTTTTCATTCCACTACTTTGTCTCTTAGGTGTTATAACCTACTTTTTAAAATATATATCTACACTAGATTAAAAAAAACACCAGGAAAAACCAAGCAAAAAACCAGAAACCCACAAAAAGCTGGTTAAAAAAACCATTACTTTTGATTTGTAGTTAAACACAGAGACAGGAAATGCAGCTTCATATTTCCTTCTGCAGTCTCCATTAAGTCCGTATTTGCATCCCCTCTTAGGTACTCTAGTAATTCATGTGTTCCAATAAAAAAATCCTACAAAATGTTGTCATTAGAAAGTTCGTATTGTACTTGCAACCATAGAGGCTTATTCAGCCAGTGTAAGGAATATAACATCCAGTGTTTCAGAATTCCAAGTGTTTCCCTTGCAGCCAGAGTTGGAGTGATCCAAATGTTGCATCGTGAGCTGACATAAACCCATAGGAATCTTCCCCATCTGTCTTTTCCCCACAGAAAGGAAAATCTCTGTTAAGGAAGAAGTACTGTGCAAAGAATCAAATGCCTGTTCTACATCTGGTAATAAACCTCCCCAGAGAGAGAGAGGTTACTACTGCTTCTATCACACTGGAAGGAATGGTGAAGGAATGTCTGCCCTAACAAAATCCCTCTGAGTCACTCAGAGCAGCCTACTGCTGCTTCTGCCTCCTGGAAGGCAGAACCTAAGGGAGTTGTGGCACTTACAAAACACCTGGCTGTTCCTGGAGCTGGGAAACAGTTCTGATGTAAATAATATCCCCTGGTATAAATTTAATTCAACTTATTAGTTCTTAAGACAGAAAAATATCATCAGAAAAATCTCCATCGTATCCTATAAGGAAAATGCCTTAGGCTTATAGCACAGGCTTTTATCATACAAGATACATGACTGACTGCATTAGTTGACATCCAGATACTGTCACAAAAGGAAAAGATGCTACTTAAGCCACAGGCATTGAGCTGATTCTTTCAAAGCATTGTTCCATACTTCATGGCTCTTCCTAGGATGACATGCTGCTGCGGCTATATTGGTTGGCAAGGTAATTCTGTGTAAAGTGAGCATCCTTCTTTATTATTTTCATACCAGCCAGAATGTTTAGGATAAATGCAGGTTAGAGAAAGGCTATAACACATTTCAACCATTCACATTGCAACAAAAGGCCAAGCAGAACATCTTTAGCTGAAAAAAATCTCCCTTGGTTTTAGCTGAAACAGAGTTAATTTTCTGCTTAGTAACTGGTGCTTTGTTTTGGATTCCTATGAGAGTAGTGCTGATAACACACTGATGTTTTGGTTGTTACTAAGTAGTGCTCACACTAAATCAAGTTTTTTCAGTGCCACATGCTGTCAGCGAAGAATTTCACGAGAAGCTGTGATAGAGCATGGCCAGGGCAGCTGATCCAAATTGACCAAAGGAGTATTCCAGTCAGGAGTATTGAATGTCATGCTCAGTGTATAAAATGGGGCAGATGATCAAGAGCCACTGATTGCTGCTCAGGGACAGGCCAGGCATTAGTCAATGGGTGATAAGCAATGGTATCGTGCATCACTTGATTTCGGCTTTGTTTTTTTTTTACTTGAGTTTTATTTCTCTCCCTCTTTTTGTTATATCAATTTTAATTAGAACTATTTTTAGTAGTAGGAGTAGTACTTCATTTCAATTATTAAAATGTTCTTATCTCAAGCCCTGGATTTTGCATTTCTCAGATTCTGCTCACCATTCCACCAGTGAATGAGTGCATGT
>NW_005054350.1:1251250-1337596 GCF_000277835.1 Geospiza fortis | reverse complement strand
ACTCCTTATTTTTTCAAATCAAATAGATCCACTGAATTTCTCACAAGAAGTCTTTAGATTTAGATAGTATTGTTGTGGGTTTCTTCCTAACCAAAGGATTTCTTCCTAACCAAAGGAGTTGTCTCTAGCTTCAATTAAGGTCTAAGCACTATCACAACAGAATTATCTTGTTTGCCTTTAAAGAACTGACTAGACAAAGGTTTCCACTCAGTTATTATTTTAGAGATAGCAATGAAGAATCAATTATTTCCTGGTAGAAAAAGTGGCATAAGAAAAAGTCTTTAGGTCCCATTTATGCTAGTTTTTTTAATACATCAGGGTAAATAAAAAATTAAGATTAAAAGTTTTTCACTAACAGTTCCAAATTATCAACAGCAAGGGAATGCAAAAGGTTTACACTATCCTTTAGCCTATGGTTTACCATCAGTGAATATTTCTAAACTGTGATATGAGCCAAAGTCTCTCATTAGAGAGCTGAAGACATGTAGTTTTCCTTTGTGAAAGACATCAGCTGCTTTTCTGGGAAAGAATAGCTCAGACTCTGAAACTGTAGTGTATAAAGGGAAAAGAAATGTGAAAAACATCCAGAAAAACAAAATCTGCCTTCTATATGTTTATCTAATGTTTATGCATTTTCCAAAAAATATTTACAGTAGGAAAAACTGACTGCCATATCCTACAGGATACAATTAAACAAAATAAATAGAAAAGATGATATGTTCAAAATGGAAAGATATACCTAGCTGCAGACAGCTACAGCAGTAGAAATCATTTCAGCTGGCAGTGACTGATGCCAAAAAATCCAAGCTTGCAAGTTAACTTAAATGTCAACATGTTGTATCTTTCTGTGCCACTTCATTTAGAAAAAAGAAAAAGGTATTTTACCAGATGTAAAATTACAAGATTACACTTGTTTTTGCCTTATTGTTGGGAAGATGGATATTGAGATTTTCAGTAGCTCCTTCTCTCAAATCATTTCAAATCACAAATTCCTTGGAGAGTGTAGAGAGTCTACGAAATGCACAGAGCCCAGACAATGCTGTCAGCTAATTCTGGGAAGCAGCCAAATCTTTGACATTGGTTCTGCATTAATAGAACTCTACACTGTGTTGAACATATGCTTCTCAACAGGCAGTATAGTACTGTTTACAGCAAAGACATGGTGCAATTATTTGCAGAACTTTACTTTTGCCTAGAAGAAAACATACAATCATTCTGTTGTTATCCAAAAGAATTCTGAGGTTCCAGTGCTTTAAAAACCAAGCTGTTTAACTGCCCTACTACAGGGCAGCATAGTACGGATTTAGAATCTTAATTTTAGGTACACATTAAAGCCTCCTGACTTCCTTTATTTATTCCATTTACTGAAGGTTTTCAAATGCTTTCTAGAAACTGGGATCCAAAGTTTCTGAAAGAACTTACTAATATATTGTAAGGTCTAAGTACCTCTAAACCTGTTAAGCCATTTAAGTAGGCCCCTTAAGCCATTTAAAATATACTAAGTACACAGAAGGAAAATCTATATGAAGCTTATGGTTTAATTTATAAAGTAGGTTTAATTCACCTTAACAATCAAAATACTAACAATTCTAACAGGCTTTGGTTATGAAATCCATACTCCCAAAGCAGACACCTGACTCCCTAGATTAGATAATATTATTATGACTTTTCTCCTCTGCAATCTCTGTCAAAGAGTTGTATTGTTGTTGCAGGATTGCTTTTGTTTGCTTTCTTGTTTGTAATTATTTCTTAATATTCCCATTACAACCCGTGATAGCTGTTCCTGCCTTAGAAACAACTGCAGATATCAAAATACATCACAACATGTAGCCTGCCGTGCACAACCTCTGTGGGGAAGGATTTGGCTTAAATGAATTCTTTCTTTTCTTGATGATAGAAGTGCCTCACTTTGTGATGTGTTTGAGGATGTAGTGTGTCACTGAGGATTTAGAAACCTTATTTGGATTCTGGAATCTTTACTTCCTTTAGCAAGAGGTAGAGAGTCCAGCTTTCTTTCAAAATGCCGTGGTAAGAGGTGTCTTTAGAGGACAAGAGCACTCATTCAGAATGTTGTAAACACTAACTGTAGTTGTTTCTTTGTCTAAAGAGATATGGATCTGTAGTTGTACCCTCTAGGGAGAGTATCTAATCAGTAAAGAATGGGGCTCTCAAACCTTTTTGTTCAAGGTTCATGGGGCAATTTTAAGAAAGAAGGTAAAATGATGCTTAATTTAATACTTGAGAAATTTACAGTTGAATAGAGAAATCTCTTTTGCTTGCTACATTGATGACTGTCAACAGAGAGGAGCCTCAGGTACAACTATTTCACTCTTTTTTACAGATAGGAACCAGAGTCTCACACCAGCTGCTCTTGATTTTCTGTCTCCTTCCCATGCCCAGTACTAGTGCAATTAGCTAAAATTCCTTCTTTACCTTTCGATTCCAAATCACCACCCATACCTACGCTCCTGCCCACAAAATGAGTGAAAGCTTCTAGGCTTTTCATGATAGGCAATGGAGAAGCAGAAACTGACTGTCAGAGGGTTTCAGGACCTCTTATGAATGCACACACTGAATACATGAATTTCTGTATTGAAGGGAAATGCACATTGCCAGGCTGTTTCTTAACAGCAAACTAGGTCATGGCTTCATCCTATTGTAGTTACTGAACGGTATCAGTAAGAGCATATCATCTTCTATATCTAGAAAAAAAGCTGAGCACTGAACTTTAAATTGCTGAGAGTCTAATTTGACATCTGGCCAAGGAAACACTTTCTTATCCTGAAACATGAGAACACTACATCAGGAAAACACTTACTTTGAAGGTCCCATATCAAGCCCAAGAGGATGGCCGTCCCCATTCAAGCCAGGATATCCTGACCAAATCCCTGCTAAGTGGTTACAGAAAGTGATTTCAATCAATCAGTCAATCAATCAATCAATCAACTTGGCTGCAAGTTGATAAATACTCATAAAAAAGGCTCAGCAGCAGCAACCCAAATGCCATTATCACAGTCTTGCTGTAGTGACCTATGAAAAGTGACCATGAAGCTTGTATAAAAAGAAACACCAAACATCTGTGAATTTTCCCTCTTTTTTTTTTTTTTAACTTTTATTGTAGCTTCGACTTAGGAGTCACTTTCTCCACTGGCTCTCCAGTGCTGGTGCACATTCATTTCAGTACATCCGGACACACTGATTGTTACTGAGACAATGTTGATTTCATGTTTTAGAAGTTTAAATACTTGAAATTTTCCAGACATCTGCAAATTTCTCAAAGTCCCTTAAAATACAAAATATGTTAAATTGCGAAAACATATTGTCTTCTCAGTCTTCTGTGTGCATATGGGAGATCAAGCAATGTATAGTATAATAGCAATGTCTAGATCATGGGAGCACTCAGGTATGTGTTATATTGAGTTACTCATCACATGCAAAAATGAGGCAATTCTACATATGCAGGATTCTTGATACTTCAGAAATCTCCATGTAGAAGTATAAACTTTGTTTTCCAGAAGAGTCAGGGTTAGGAGAGTGCTGAGCAAGGATTAAAATAATGAAAATCTGGAGTCAAGGGGAATAAGACCTTCAGTCCTACCTTATGTTCTTTGAGGTCTGAGTCCTTTTATCTTCACACAGAGCAATGCCTAAATTTATTCTCAACTTTAGAAGGTGTTAATGTTTTAATCTATTTAATCTATTTCTTATCTGTCTGTAGAAATTTCATTTAAAGCTTTTCTTCTCCTAGCCAGTATAGAATAATGATCACAGTCATCAGAAGTGAAAAAATAATTGCCTACTTCAATTTTTTAATCTTTCCGTTTAAAACTTTCTCTCTAGTATCTGTGTAGGAAATACACATTGATTCAATATGCTTTATTGCAGTCACCTCTGTTTTTAGTAAGATAAATTAGCAGTTGGGAACTCTAGCGAACCTTCCACCTTTGTCAGTTTCCGAATAGTTTCAGCAGACTCTAGACCTTAAAGAACTGCTGGTTACTAGAATCATATTAGCTCTTATAAAGCTGAAGTAGCTGAGCTACTTGTCCATGTGTACTTCTAAAATTAAAAAAAATAAATAATTTCCAATTTAATTTCCAGGTTCTCAAGGTATTTATACCTCAGGTGGCTGAGCCTGTGAATAGACTCCTTTTTTTGGAGTTCCAGCTCATGTAGGAATAGTTCTGGGAAAAGTTCTGTTTATGGAGAAATCCCAACAGATACTTTGAACACAGTCCCACAACGTATGGCAGCCTACATATGAAGTCATCCATCCTTGAGAATTTTAGCATATGTTGTGCTTTTCATGCCATGCACCTTCCTCCATTATGTCAGGGAAGATATGTAAAGCTCCTAAGCTTTAGGGGTTTAAAACATTGCCCTTGATAGGGCCATGCACTGTTTCAAACATTGTGAACTGGACAAAAAAAATCAAAACCAAAACTAAAAAATCTCTTACTGGAGTAAGAGCACCCCATGTGAGTCCAGACCACAAGCTATGCAATGAGACCATAGCTGTCTTCCCCAGGCAGATACAGCTGTCAGCTGAGAACAAGGATTGCTGTGTACCATGGGGTGTTGAAGACCAGAAATCTGCCTCTGGGGTCATAGTTCAGCAGTACTAACATAGCTTGCTATTCCTAGACATGTTCCAATTCCTAGCAGAATTGTGTTGATCCCTTTGTGGGATCATATCCTACAAAATTATTTTCTTTAATTATTTTGTTTTCATTAAACCAGATACTACCAAAAAATCATACTGGCCATTCTTTTTGTTGTTTGTTTTGATTTTTAAGGGTGAGGGATGAGGATTCGGCTGAAAATGAATTATGAGATAATAAAAGTAAGTATTTCAGTCAGCCTTCATTCTATTTCTTCAACATTGTGGTTTCATATAACTGGGAGCATTTTTGCCTGACCTGAAGAGCAGTGGAAATGGCATATTAGGAATAAAGCAAAATATCTTATATTCATGCTGGATTGCATATAGGCATAAGGACATCTTGTAAGCGTGAGTTATTACATATAATCAGGAGATATTTGTGTTTTAGGTCATCTTGTATTTCTTAGCTTAAAAATATTTGAAAATACTGTTTTCTGAGAGACACACTTTTATTTTATCCATACAAAAGCTGCAGAAACCACACAAAAAAAAAAAAAAAGGCAACAAATCTTCTTACTAATACACCAATATTGAGAATTTAAAAGATCATAGCTCAGCTTCCTGTAAGTTAGCTTTTGTAATACTACATTTCATCATCTTGTTCCCTTGAGACCCTTCCCAGGATTCTATTAGAAAAAATCATTTTTTCAATTGAATTGAAATTTTTATCCAAATTTATTCCCTAAAGGCTCTTGCATTTTTTTTTTAATTTTTTTTTTCCCTTTTGGTCTCAGAAGTCAATTGCTTCAGAAATTTTGGTCAGTTATGCTCAGTAGATGAGATTCATCATTCAGTTTTCCCTTTTCTTTAGGAAAAGGAGAATACCCATTCAGTGCATATCAGATCACCTCCTGTGGTGTTTTCAGCTTGCTTGCTAGGGTGCTCAACAATTTTATCAGTCAGGAAATGTATACTTATGGCTGTAATGTATTTGCTGTATTAACAATGTCTCTCTAAGAAATCAGCCGTAATATCCCATTTGGCAGTTTCAGTCTACTTTGTATCTTTTTAAACTTGAATTGTGTATTAAAATCTAAAGAAGAAAAAATAAGTGTGGATTTTTTTCTTTTTTTTTAATGTGTATTCCATCGTCCCTCTTGGAGGCTAAAACTCATGTACTGTATGATTGAAAATAGGGCAAGTATAATTTTTTTTTTCCATCTATTCTTTTATATTCTCTCTCTTCTACTATTGGGTTTGGGGCAAAATTCTCAATATGATATGTGAATGCTTGTATTTTCTAACACTACATTAGTTTTTTCTCTTCTCCCTGCAACCTGAAGAACCTCTTTCATAGAAAGTTCTGAAAATTCTTTCCACTAAGAAATTTTTAAAAGAAGTCACATACGCCCCTTTCTTATTTAATGGATAATTTTTCCTCTGGGCATTACTGTATTCTGTATTTACTTTTTCCATTCATCCAAACTGAGGCAAGCAACTAAAAAAGCAAAATATAAATGAAACAAAAAAAAAAAAAAAAAAAAGAAAACCAGGCAGAAATGCACTAGGTCACATGGAAGAACAATAGTTCTCAAGTGATGATTCATTGACATTTACCCTTGAAATGAAGGCTTACAATTTTAAAGGGGAAAGAACCCTAAGTCAATCTATTAATTAGGAAAATGTTATTTTCTTTAAATACTACATATATGCTCCAAATAACCAACTAAAAAAAATGAACTTTTTTATATATCTATGTGATTCTTTAAAAATAAGGTGATGCCTTAGGCTTTATACTTTCAGTGTTTAAAACCTGTTTGCAAAATTCAGCCAACTGGCATTTGTTCTGAGCATGTTAATTGTCTATTGACATTTACATGGGAGACTAGGAGAGTAAAACACTGCTCTTTGTGCAGCATCTTTCATTTTTGACTAGTTTCTTGAGTGTTATTGAGGAGGACAGTCTGTCACAGATTAGTACTGTTCAGTAAGTAATGTATCTCAACCTCACATTTTTTGAATGAAATATAAATAATTCATTAAAAAAAAAATCTTTTCTTTTGTCACTGTTTAGGCTTTTGATCCTTCCCGTTAAAAAGACTAATATTAAAGAACATTCCACTTGGCTGTGGTGACATTAAAGATTAAAATAAAAAAGAAAGAATACACAAGATGATGAAGGGGGAAAAAGAAAAAGAAATAGAAAACAGAAAACTTGAAAAACAATACTTCTTGTAGCATATTGAGCACTCTTCAAAAGAACCAGCTGATCCTTCCATCTGCCAGATGAGTCGAACCAGCTAAATTTCAATTATCAGATGGGGTTCTTTGAGGAACCTAGTAACCACAATAAACATTTTTACTTGCTTCTGCTTCTCATTTTCTCTGAGCATAAGCTGCACCCAAAATAAGTTTGAAAGCTGCTTCATTAGAATTGCAAGGTGGAGTGGAAGCATATTGTCAGTATTTTAAGCTTATTCATGTTGAACAGATATATTTTAAAAAATTACACAAAATATGTATGATATTCACCTTTTTTCCTCCTCCTCCTTCCCCCAAACTCACAAAAGCTTCATCAAACCTTTAGTGGTGCTTTGTAGTATTAAAGGCACTGTTTGTGAGCCATCAATAAAGAACCATTACCTACCTGGAGCATTCTAGTTAAAGTTTCTTTAATTATTTGTGACTGCCAGAAAGTCCTTGCCACTAGAAAGTGGAAACAAATTCCAGATGAAGTAAATAGAACAATTGGTTGAGATTCATAAAGGATTAAGCATATTTTCGGAAGTTAAAATAGATCAGTAAAACAGAAAATCACCATATGTCAGCATTGATCTAATATTTCTTGGGAACCTTTTAACTGTGGAATATTCATAGGCTTTGCCTTCTTTGGATCTTCTCCTTACAGCATATAAGTATGAATAGAAAGAAGCAGAAGTACTGAAAATCAGAGCCAGCTTCAGAGTGGAGTTCTGGCCAAGGTTTCTTGGAGCAAAGAGTAAAGAGAAATGAGAGTAGAAAAGAAAATCTGTTCTATTTAGAAATCCAGGATAAGACTTCAGAGGCTGTGTGGGTTTGCAAAGATTCTCTTAAATTTTAGCTTTATAGTGAGGAAATGAGATGCATTTTGAAGAGTAGACTGAGAAAATTCAGTGGATTTTGGTAGAGAATAAACAGGCCCAAAGACCTGACAGTAGAGGTTTAGCACCTTTTATGGACTAAATAATCCAACCCCCTATAAATTAATTTCTGTAATCTGTAGTATGTATCATAAATATATATACAATAAATCTTATACGCAAGTTATACTGTAGGTTAAATAATTACAGATGCGTAAAAAGCACAAAAAATAAATGAGAAAGGAGGATTCAGTATTAATATCGCAACCTAAGATAGAGTCAAGAAAATTTTAGGGTTTTCTTGTAGAATGTTCTTCTGCTACTGGAAATCTAATTGTTGGGCATTTTTTAAATTTTGTGTGTGTGTGTATGAGTGTATTTAAAGGAAACACAAAATTTAATACTTTAATTCAAGATAAACCAGAGGAGTAAAGATGCTTAATTTTGGTTTCCTACTTGCAGGTATTTTCATAGCAGAGTTTAAAACTGAGTATTTCTTTCTGGCTATTATTAGACTCCAGTAGAAGAGAATGCAAATAGTTTTAAGAGCTGGAAAAATAAACCTCTAACAAAATCTTGAGAGTATTTTGGCAGAATATAATGAAAAGAAAATATTAATAAAGAGTTGGAAATCTAGGTAAAAGGAAAACCCAAGGATTAAGGATGTCTTTTTTGGTGTTAAACAGTCTGAATTTCATCATAACAATGTATCTATAGTGATATATACCATAATCGTACCTGAATATGAGTCTAAAAAGGAGTTAGCACAATTTCTTATGTTTTTTTTTCTTGTGCTTTTCTTCTTTTTCTTATTCCTAGACTCCAGTTCAAAGAACATTCAGGATAAAACTTCTTGTTCCAGAAAAACACCCCTAGAACATCTTTATTCAGCATAAGAAAAGTCTCAAATTGCTCTGCAAAAGACAGTCATTTATGTTAAGAAATCTAAGCTTATATATATATATATAAATTTTCTTTTCCTCTCAAAAGGAATTATTTGGCAATGTGGTAATAACACACCCTTTAATAATATAAATTTAGACAAAGAATGAAAAGTAATTGGCATGATCAATATATTTATTATTCTCACACAAATTATTCTCAAAGTAGGAAGAGTTTGCCTTTACACTGCCTTTTATTAACTCAGAAAAAAATACACCAAAGCATTTTGTGTTGAAATGCAAGTAGAAATACAAGTGGAAAATTATGTAAGAAAACACAAGAAGGTGCTCCAGCAGATCTGGAAAAAACATAGTAATATTTTATTTTTCTCATACTCAGAAAAAAGGTTGAACCAGAAGACTCTCTTCTGAGATGTGCCCAGTGGTGAAAAGGTCAGTGTTTCCTGTCAATTGAATCAGAAATGGTCACTTAAAATTTTTAGTAAAAAATAATTAATCTAGTTGGCATTTCCTGTAATTCTGTAAGTGCAAACTATAAGGAAAAGTGTTTTCTTAACTAATGTAAAGCCATATGTAATTGTCTTTTTATGGAGTTGATCATCATGCTTTTTGGAAAAAGTGTACCAAACTACACAGAGGAATCGCCACTTAAGTCCAATTAAGTCTTAGTAGAAAATGAGGTTTTTGACAGAAATCTTATACAAAAAGGGGCAGTTCTACTACCGTGTTAAATCCACATTTTTGAAACAGCAAGCAACAGAACACTAGCATCAACAAAAGAGGATTTGAGGAAAAGAAATAAATATTAATGTGCTGTTTCAAGAATACTTCACCCTCAGAATCTTGAAAGAATTCTTTTTCTTCAGTGACATTTCATAGTTTGTTGATTTGTGGCTAATTATGCCATTCATTTAGCCTGAGAATAGAAATCTTTTTCTGTAAAATGTATAGATTCCCATGAGAATTCTGAACTCTGGACACGCTTTGGTTTTACTTTGTTAAGCTGTAATTAAAGTGAAAAAAATAATTTGTTCTCTTTCCTATTAGTCCATATTTCTCCTCATCTCCATGCATTTATACTTTTTCTAATCACAGTTATTCAGAAATACTCTCCTTCAACTAATGATCATTATAGTCTCCACTTAATAGGTATTTTTTCCATGCCATATGTTTTTAAGTCAATTAACTATGCTTAGAAGGGGCTATATATTTTTATTACATAGCACCCAGTTTGAGGCTAATAAGCAAAATGCTAACTGTCCCCTTTTTGTAATGAGTCATAAATAAGGTACATCAGGGAGAAATATACCTCAGGCCTCACAGGCAGTGCTTGCTTACAGTGATGACCACAGAGAAGACATTGCTATCATTTTTCTAATTCTCATAACATATTTTTCTGATAATATCATCTAGGACAGTGATTCAATACTGGCTATTACATTCATCATTTCCAGAAGCAAAAAATCACAGTTTAGACAAGCAGGCTCTGCTTGTATATCAGTTTAGGACATATGCACGCACGTACACACAACGCACAACTTAGGAAGAAATACGTTTTCACAACTTGAAGAAAACATCAAACTTCACAATAAATTTTCATGTGACTGGAACGTTTCAAGCCTTTGTACTCCTAAACCATGATATCTGGGTTGTCCTAGTTATTTTCTCTGGGTACTGATACAAAGAAATGATTGTGCACCAGCACTGGAAAACCTATGGAGGTTGTGGCTTCTAACTCAAAACTACAATAGAAAGGGACAAAAGTACGTGGGAAATAAAATTGCACAGACAGTTCTTGTCTATTTTTATTAAAACTAGTGTTATACTTAAAGATCTGTCCTCTTGAATTCATGTTGGTGGGTCATCTGGTCCAACCTCCCTGCTCAACCAGGGTCTTCCTAGACCACATGGTGCAGAATTGCATCCAGATGGTCCTTGGATATCCCCAGTGAGAGAGACTCCACACCCTCTCTGGGCAATCTGTTGGGCCCTCACACAGTTAAGTTCTTCCTTGTGTTCAGGTGGAACCTTGTGGAACTTCCTGTGCATCAGTTTCTTTCTGTTTCCTCTTGCCCTATTGGCTGTCACCACCACAAACAGCCTGGATCCTTCCTCTTGGTGAACCCTCCTTTACATACTTACACACATACTCGTACAGATAGGTGAATAGGGTATGTATATTTATACTTCATAGGTTCTGGATTCTCTATCTCAGGGTTCTGGTAGAACACAAAGAAAGCAAGGTGTGGCTAGGGTTTCTAGAAGAAGAAAACCACAACACTTGCATAGACACCACCAAAGGGGAAATGGTATAAAAGCCAGGTACTTGTTCTGGGGCAGCTGGCATGCAAGATGTGATATGCAAGGTGTCCAATCCCCAGATTATGAGAGAAGACTGGTCCCTCCTCCAGCAACATTCCAGACCTTTTCCCTGGAAAGACACTCCAAACATATATTATTGCTTATGTTTCTTATAAAATGATACTATCAAGAAAGGTTGGATGAAGCCAATTCTTGTAAATAAAAACCCAGAAGTGCTTCAGAAAAATCACAGCTACATACAGAGAGAAACAGATTTTTGTTTTAGAAAATTAGTATAATAGTATTTTAAAAGGCAATAAAGAAAAGTAATTCCTTTATGTGTTTGAAAAAAGACAGGTATAAAAAATAAAAATTTTATGTTCTCTAACATCTACTATATGAAAAAACAGTGAGCAGACATAGGCAATAAAGGCTTTTTAAAATGAACAGCTAAAGCACTGTAACAGCCAACATAGGCAGTGTTTCCCTAGAAATCCTGACTATAATCTTATTCTGAAAGTCTTAAGGCCTATTTCACAAAAAAAGAATTCATAATACTAGTTAATTAGAATAAAAATAATTGTATACAATGCAATACTTGATGTCTATCCTGGCATATATGTTATTAAAAGTGATGGCCATTTAAAAATATCGAAATAAATGTCAGTAATAGTTTCTTTCCTACTAACAAGTGTGACTCAAATTCCTTTGAAAACTATGATTTGCAAAAAACCTATTTTCTTCTCTGAATAGCAGAAGAGTATAGAAACTAAATTAAAAGTTATCTATTACTGCTGATCTAAATTTCTTGGAAATTTACAATGAGTTATAGATATATATTCAGTCTACTTCAAGAAATGTTGAATGATTCTACTTTTGGAAACAAAGTATCTATCATAACAGGATTTTTTTTTTCCAAAATACTTGGTTCTCCAGCTCTAACATTAAAAAAATGTTTCTGATTCAGTGAATATTTGAGTACAATTGAATGAAATCTGAACAGTGTCAGAGCCAAGAAATTACAAGAAAAATCTCTGCAGAAAGTATGCTGAGTGTTGTGTGTTTGCACTTGAAATGAAAATAAATATACTACTAAAGTACTAGTGGTGCATGTTACTATATGCTTGCACATACATATGAAGTGTCATACACATATTTGAAATATATTATATATATTTGAAAAGTCAAAACAAAAATAAAATTAAAGATAGTCATGTTTTTCATAGCAGTTGCATTTAAAAAAGTGATTAAGAGTGACCACATAGCAGTAAGGCACAAACAGTAAGATGCTATAATAAGACACATTAAATATAGTAGTGGAAGAATGTGTTGAAAAAAATTAATTAGGTTTACAGAGTTTAAGGATGTGATGACTGGTAAAGGTCACAGACACTGTCATGAATCTCTGATTTACAAATTATTTGTGGAAATTCCCATTTCAGGGTAAAAATATGAACACAAATATTTACTCAAGCCAGAAAAATGGGTAAGATTTATACTTAACAGGAAATTATTCTCGAGAGGAAAATTATTGTTATAGCTAAAGAACATTGGATCTCAAATTGCTGTTTTCTGGTTCCAAAGTAACAGAGTCATCTGGGAACTGAATTTCCATTCCGTGATTGTAAGAGAATGTTAAACAACAATAACATATGAGTATAAAACCAGTTCTCCTTCAGTTACTTTCAGAAACTTCATACATGGTTCTTAAACAGAAAATTACTCCAAAGCAAAACACATAACTATAACCATTTTTTTTTCATAAACCCACAGTCTCATACTGTTTTGAAACACTGGTGTAGGATCACTGCTTTCAGCAATAAAAAAGATTGCAGCTTCATTCCATAGCTACCAGGGTTTCCAGAGTTAAGACAGACGGTCCATGCAACTGCCTTTGAGGTAAGATTTCAGGCTTAACTGGGCTTCTACTCAAACCAATTTATTTTCTTCAATGTTGTTGCCAGTTTTCCTGTATTTTAGAAAGCCACTGTTGACATCATTCAAAAACTTTATTTTTATTCATAAACAGAAGCAGGGAAGTTTGTGTACGGAATTTAATTTGACATAAGCAAATATATTTTGGAAACAGTGACAGAGCCTAAAATATGCAACAGTTGCCCCATTGCCTAAAATGATTGCAGCAAGCCACTTTTTTATTCAAAAGAAAAAAAATAAATATGTGATTATTCCAAATTTGGAATGGCTATGCTATTTTATGGATTTATTTTAGCTCAGTAAATAAATATATAAGTAAAATGGAATAATATGTAGCAATAATAGTATGATTCTAAAATAGTGAAGTAAAATTGACTAAATAATTTGTGCATTCAGGAAGAAGCTTGCCCCAGAGAATTAATTATTGCAGTTGAAATAATCTTATGAAAATAAATTTATTAAATAGATAAAATATGTAACACTTAGACCAATCACCCAGAACATCCTATTTCATGTCAAATTAAAATCTAAAATATTTTATAAACTTAATACATTTAATAAAACTTTCCATAAATAAAACACACATATGGAACTCCTATGTATTTGAAGATACTAAATACATAAAATTTTGTTTCCCTCTCTATGTAGTCTTAAAATAGAGATAGCATTGTCATCAGATTTCACACAAAAAAAAATTCAGGACCTTATAAGAACTTATTCACCAAAGCATTTTTCACACATAAGAAAGGATATAATAAAACAATATAAGAAGATCATCACTGCCTACATGTGGAGCTCCTAAAACTGACCAATGCAAGCTGCATCTCCAGTAAGGATGCCTAGGGACATAGTTTTGCTGCGTATGGCTCTATAAACATAAAAAACGTAGTTTTGCTAATCCCAACCAAAACCAAACCAAAACGTTTTTAGTATTTCGAAACAGAATTACCATCAAATTTTGTACAACGAAGGTGACATGTAGAACTGATGCCTGCAGAAAGGTCCTGTACCTACCAGCAGAGAGCTGTTCCTGCAGGAACTGTCAAGTTTGTTTCAAGGTGGTGTAGGTCTTCTCTACGTTTACTATGAAAAGGGGATACTGAAGATATTTAAACTTTCATAAGGTTTAAGGTAATATTGAAAGGAAAACAAGATTTTGGAAACTTAAAAAAACATACAGGATAATAGAGATGATACAAGGTTGCTGTTAAGGCTAACCAATACAGTTATTTTATGACTATGTCCTTGAATTTGAACTTTGCGAGAAGTTGAATGTTATAAAATCAGTTTAAGTTGAGAACCGTTTTGCTTTGAGGTTTTTTATTTGTTTTGTTGTGTTTTTTCACCCACATTAAGGCTAAGATGAACAAAGAAAGTTTTATATTCCTTTACCAATTCTTATTTTTCTTTTCAAAAGCAACTTATTCTTTTCCCCTAGTGTTTGGGTGAAGCTTTCTGAGGAGTGGAAGACTGACCTCTATATTCACTTTTCCCTGTGGCCACTTGACATTTCGGATACCTGTTTTCTCAGAGCAATCCATTCCACACCAGCTTTAGTGAACTTCACATAATAGAACTGCTCTAAGCAGAGGACTCCATACCACAGCTGCAAGAAAGATCCTTGTTGATTTATTTTTTTAATATTTACCCTTGAAAGTGTGTTATGTTCATACATATACTCCACAAATAACATCACAAAGAATATATATTTCACTACAAATTGCTTGATTCTATTTTATTCCTCCCTGTAATTTAATCAGTCATATAGTACCTATAACTAATTTCTGGTCTTAACGTTTTTTATTTAATAATTATGTCTTTGTCTAGACTGATTCTGTTTTCTTCCCTTGGGAATCATAAAGCATCAGGAATACTATATAAAGTACAGAACTTTTTTGCAACAACTGTGAGTTCATTTGATATCTTTTAAGAATTTTGTTCTGTATTCTGTGTGTTTTGGGGTTTTTCACCTTCTTAGAAGACAAAGGTAAGTTGTCATTCACAGAAGGGTGGCTGTTAGTAGAGTGTTCAGAACAGAACAACAACTTTGTATGTACTGTGGTACTCAGCAAATGGGCCAGACAGAGCCCCATCCATCCCACTTCAGTGTCTCCAACAGCAGTCAGTAGAGAAAAATGCTTAGGAAAATAACAATATAAACAGAGAACACAGAGGATAATTCTTTTCTTAGTACAGGCTTCTTTACTTCAGAAATAGCCAGTAATTTCCTGAGCTTGCAGCTGAATTCACACTGTTGCAATTGTTATTTATCCAAGTATGTAAAGTGCATGGATTTACATAATACATTTTTAACCTCTGAAATCCTGTGCAGAGTCAGATATCTAAGTATACAGAAGCACATGGGAAGACACAGATTTGATCTTTTTTTCATCTTTGTTTCTAGATGCTGTATGCTTGCTTGGAAACATCAGTAATGGATTTCTAGAAGAATTAACACAGGTTGAGATAATAACATTTCAGAACTTATGCATTTAAATAATTTTTGAAACAAAGTTATATTTAGTGAAAAGTTCAAGTGAACTACATAGATTGCCAGTGTTGCATCTCAAATTAATCTCAAAGTCACATTAGTGTTAAACAAAGCAACAAGGTATATATGTAATAAACAGTTAACATTTTAATAAGTGTCTATTTTCAAATGTCATGTTCTAAGGTTAAATTTAATGTTTCAGATATATAGGCTAAGATTGCTGCTTCAGGTTAGCAAGGATAGGTGATTACCCTGTAATTTCCATAATAGTCTTTACTATTCCTGCAAGACAAGTTTATATCTGCAGCCACCGAGGAGCACCTTCAATGTCTCTCTTTTCAATTTCCCTATTATTGCTCTGGCTTTTTCTTATTGAAAAGAAAGCTTAAATGGGAGTTACAAGAGAGAGAAAGGCAATTGCTTGGGAGTTAGGTACACTCGGATCACTTAAGCCACTGATGGCAGATTTTGTGCTGCAATTCTTTCCCTCAGCTGTACCATAGCTTGGAATGAGATCAATGCTAATTTTTTGTTGTTGTTGTTTCCTTTATTCTTTAGGATTTCCTAGAGCTCATTCAATGGTTTTAGGTTTGGGGGATGCTTCTGTCAGTTCAAAGATAATCTCTTATGGAAATATATTTTACTTTTATGAGACATGCGACTACCATGCTCTTTGAAAACAGATTTTAGGCTACTGCAAGAAGTATTTGAATGCATTGTGCCACTGGCATTTAAGGTGTTCAGTTCACTGGATTTTATGCTCTTTTTATACGAAAAAGTTACTTTATCTCCAACTCAAAGTGGATTTTTCTTTTTTATGGTTGTTTTTCTTACCTCTGAAATATTCTGTGATCTGTGGGTAGCAATATTCTACTCAGGATTGGCTAGGATTGTGTTGATACCTGCCATGTACCTGCCTATTTTTGAAGCATTTTAAAGTGCATAAATATTAGGGTATTAAAAGCTTGAATTTAGGTATTTCTATCAACATAAAACAGTAATTTTACTTAATAATTCAAAATAAAATTTAAATAAAATGTGTTTCAAATAATACTTTTTGTAAACTGGACTAAGCAAGAAAAGAAAAACAAAAAAGCAAGTAAAAGCATTGAGTCAAAGCTGTATTGCATCACCATGGCAGAAAACATTATGCTTATGATGATGATGATGATGATTATTATTTAATTATTTTTTATTTTCCTCTTCCAGGAGAGGAATTCCTATACAGTAGTGGTTTTCAGTTCAGTTTTGATAGTTGAAGCTGTAAAATTTTGACACTTTTAGAAAACTGTTTACTTGTTTTTTCTTTCCCTCTTTTCCCTATCATCAAGCAGCAGAAATGACAGAAATTAGAACAAAAATCTTAAAATGGTAGTTTCAGTTTAAGTTAAATAGTTTCTGATATTTTATAGCCATGGCAGTAGTCAGTTGTTTACCATGTTAGCCAAAATTAGTAAATTACTCTCCCGGCAGAAGTGTTTTGTATTTCATCAGATCTATGTTTCACATCTTTTCCTAGCATATGTTTGGTTTTGTTTTGTTTTTAACATGTCCAGCTTATACTAAAAATATATGAAATTTTGTTACTTTGGTATATAGATTTCCTCTTACACTATCAGTGAATCCAAAGCTCTCCCCCTCCACTGCTCTTGAGATTGTTAAATGACTGGTGTGATGGGAATTACTGGATTTCTATGTATCACACTACAGCAACCATAAACAATGTGATAACCTCAGAAATTAACTGTGTCTATGATATTACTTGCCATAGTGGCCTAGAAGTTGCTTTTAGAAAAAAAAAATAGATGTTAAGTTACAATACTGAAAAAAAAGAACCAGTGCAAATCCTTCCCAGAATTTTATGGAGGTCATGCAACACACATAGCTGAAGGTAAAGAGGTATTTTATGTTACACATAAAAAGATGTATTGACTGAATATTGAACAGGAACTATGAAACTGCAACCATTTGCTGATGAAGACAGTTTTGGGCTGGCCTAAGCAGAGGGAGACAGAATGGAGCTAATTAAGTTCAAATCTGTCCTAGAGGTACGTCACTGACTCTACCCATTTACTAGTTACTGGAAAGCAGTCATGAAGGAAAACGTGAGTTGAAGGAGTGAAAATATGGTCTGTAGAACACCCAAGCTTCTGACATTTTGCCCTCAGAGACATACGAAGCAGGTACCTGCCTGCCTCTCTGTCAACAGCTGATGTGAACAGGAAGAATTAATGCAACAGGCATGTCCACCAGAGTCAAGAAGAAATATTTTATGGCCGCAGCAAGGATGTCAAATCCTGTTTGGTTTGTTGTCTTTTTGTAGCGTCAGCAGAGAGAATGTATTCTTGGGGCAATGTGCTGCTACATTTGTTGCAAGCGAAGATGACATGAGCATTTCAGGCATAGACTTGTGTAGTGAACAAGCCTGGAAATAGCTGCCAAAGGAAAAAGTTATGACAAAACACTGAGGAACTAGAAACATAGCTGAAAGGCAAGTGCAGGGCAATGATTTGACCAAGGGTTGAAGAGAAAGAACAAACCTGAAGATATTTACTCTTTTGTTATTCATCATGTACTGTACATTGTTCAGTACTTTAGGCTATACATTAAGCAATGTATGTCCTTATGTAGCAAATATTTATGCATAATGTTGGGATCTGTCCTGTCACCTTGGTATCAGGAGTCCATGCCATTCATGCCAGGTCTATGGTCAGAGACAAAAAGTAAAAATACAGGTAAGAGTGCCTTGGGAATCAACTGATTCACCCACTGATAACTGATAGAACTATGAGAAGTTATAAGCAACCAACTTCTCACCATATCTATGTTCTGTTTGAGATGATCTAGTGTATACAGTGTAAGTATGATACTTTGCTTCCTATTAACATTTATCCTACACTGTTCCTTGTGGAAATTTTCAGATGCAGCCCAGGGACTTAGTGGAGTCACCACCCCTGGAGGTGCTTAAAGAAAGACTGGATGTGACAATACCATGGCTCATGGCTGAACTCAATGGTCTCAGAGGTCTTTTTCCTACCTAATTGTTTGTGTGATTCTCTTTTGCTGAAGTTAATGAAGGTACTTCAAAATATCCAACTAAATCAATGTATAACAATTATTGTGAAGGAATCCAAAAATATTTTGAGCTTTAAAGTCTCAGCTGACTTGCATTTCACTGAGTTAAAAATGTTTATATTGTGAATGATACAAAGTGGCGTACAAATCATAAACAAAACTAAGGATTGAGAAAAAATGACTAAAGCATCTTGTATAGAATAAACAACCAGAAATAATAACATAAAGAAATAGGTTAAAAAAAGACACAAAGAAAAGTCAGAAAGAATTTTTTTTTTTTTTATTCATTCTACTTCATGTCATGTGCCAATTACTGTTGTTTTGTAATAGAGCGTTTAATACTTGATAATGGAGTACACAAGAAGTAGATGTTTAAATTTTTAAATCCTATTTCTATTTAGTCTCAATCAAAAATCACTTCACAAATTTTAAACTTTTGTCATAACTTATGTGTCTGTCCTAGTAGGTAGAAATATGACTGAAGTTTACTTCGGGCTCAGTCAGGCTAAGAAAAAATTTTCACTCTTAAATTCACAGCAGGATCAGTAGTCAAAGCACTATATAATAATATACTATACTGGCCTTTAATATAAAAACTTTCATTTGTTACAGAAGACACTTCATGGCAGATTTCCTCAATATGCATACTGGACTTTTCCATACTATTTCAACTACAACAGACAACAGGGACACTTTTACATTTAAATGTAAAGTACATTAGAGTTATTTATTGTCAAATTTGACTTATTCCCCTACAGAGAAAAAGTCCAAGGACCATTTAGCTTCCTATAGTATCAAAAAAGATTCATCTATATTTTCCAGGGCTCCAGATACCTAACAATGAAAGTGTCTCAGCTGGTAAAGTTTTTTCCTAGAAGATGAGGATGAGTTACTATGAGATTTTACTGTAAGAAATGTTTTTGATAGAGCTTCTTTACAAAGAATCTACTGAAAAATTCATAGACATAGTGTGAATAGACTACATCAGTCTGCATCAACAGAACAAAGAAGACCAAAACTCTTCTGCTTCTTGATTTACTTTGGCATTCAGACATCGTTAATGATATTGACCACCAAAGTAAGTAGTGTCATAAATAAAATCTGAATTTTTTCTCATTCTCCATTTCAATAAATATATTGGCTTTAGAGAATGCCATCATTGTCTCTGTTACTAGGGGGAGGATTGATTAATGGTAATGCCAATGAACAGAACCATTAACAGTAGGTAGAATACAATAAAGAAAGACTTTCCTTTTCCATTAAAAAAGAAAGTGGGAATTTATATCTACACCAAAATATATGTGAAATTAAAGGTCTAAAATAATTCATCAGTGTAAAAGCAACAATAAAATACTTTGTGTATCAGCAATATTAGGCTGGAAATAACTGACAGCAAAGACAAAAATTTCAGCCATTATTATTTATATGAAAATCATATCAGGCTAAAATTTAACATAAAAGCCAAAATTAACTTGAAGGCTTATTAACTTGATATCCTTATCCTTTCCATAACCACAAAACTCAAAGGAAAAATATAAGTATACATTCCCAAGATTCACTTCCAAGTTGGGGTAAAGCGGTGATCCTCTTGGAATGAGAGCAAAACCTACTACTGCGGCCTAATGATTGCAAGTAGCAGCACACAGGTTTCCAGTAGGAAAAGACAAACAGTTAAAAAAGCACAGTAATTACAGTCTTTTCATTCTCAGGATACTTTTTTGTTTTAAAGAGCATTTTAGGTATAAAAACCCCCATCCTATTAGAAAGGTAGTATGGCACTAGCAAAGGAAAACTGCCCAGGAATTAAGGCGGAGGAACATCCCTTTATTGGACTACTCTTCTGAGATGGCCACATTCTTTTCCCCAGCATAAATCCTACAAAAAACCTAGCCAAGGCTAGGTAAAATACAAAAATCCAAAGCAGTTGGTCTATCAAATTTGCTCTCATGCAGGCCTAGGAGAATACTGCCTTCAGAGACTGTGTTAGGCAGAATGCTGTTCAAGGCTGGGGGAAGAACACAGTTTTTAATACATACTTGATGGCTTAATTCATATGAAAATATGGAAATACATCGTGAAAATTTCTTTTAACACGGCAGACATAGATACAAAATTTGTTTAAGGCCAGTCCCTGTCTAATAGAAAATATCTTCAACTTATCCATGCTAACATCAGTAAAGCAGAAAACAATCAAATAAAAAGCAAATCAATTAGGAATCTATATGAATTTATGAATATAAAACACTAATGAGTTACATAGCTCATATTTTCTCAATACAAATAAATAAAATATTAAAAATATAAACAAAATTTAAAAAATTCTCAGGTTTCTCAGACCATAAATTTCTATGTTGCAAACAAATTTTTTCTGTATAACTTTTCTTGTTTCTTCATTTTTATTTTGTTGTGCCTTTCTTCTAGAAAAATCTACCCAAGACTGTAAAGAATTCCTAGAACTGTAGTCACCTTAGTAGCTACAGAAATGGAAAACACAAAATAATTAAAGCTGGTGGAAATAAAGTGAAAATTAGAAATCCTTTATGGAAGCTCAAGGAAGGAACCTATAGGAAGAACACAGAACAAACATACTCGATATTGCAATATAGAAGCTAATAATGATTTCTTTTGTACATTTTACATGGGCAAAATGCTTGAAATTCTTCAAAAAGTTATTGTGAAGATTTATCATATATTTTTTTTCTGTTCCTTATTTCAATACTTATGAAATATTTTGAATTTTGAAAAATAAATGGCAATGGATTTATGGTCTCCTCAACTAAGAGGACATTTTGCAAAACACAAGTGAAAAAATTAATACTCCAGATTAACTGTAAAAATGGACAATGTGACAGAACACTGTTACTTTTTGGTTTTGGTATTATAGAAATTAATTTTCAAAAACTAAAACCACAACTTAAGGTCAGAGTGTTCATTTGCTTCTCTTTGGATCTGAGAACCTACAAGTAGTGCATAACTTCAATAAATCCTTCCTCACCCCTGCCCATAATTGCATGCATCTATTTGATCATCTGTACAAAAGTAATTTGAAAAACTGGGGGAGAGGTGACAGAAGAGAAAGTGTTTTTCTTAGGCATTCACCAATATTAAAATTATAGGAACACATATATAAATATATATATAAATATATATAAATATATATGTGTGTGTGTATATATATGTGTATATATATATATATGTGTAGTTATTATCAATGAAGCATTTCATTTGGATTCTTACAATGTTTAAGTTTGCTGCTTTCAAGTTTAGCAAAGACTTGCTTAATCTTTTGGTAAACAGAAAATAAAACCCGAGAAAAGTCCAGTGAGTCTTTTTACACTCAACTATTATAAACCACTTTAAGACATATTGTCTTGAAATAACTGCATTAGGAAATTAGCATCTCCAAATTTCTCTCAGAGCTCTCAGTAGTCCTTTTGCAGTTAATACAGTAGAGAATTAAAGCTATCTAAGCATGTCAGAGTTTCTTCTGACTTCATCTTCCTCTGATTTCAAATGCAGAATGGACAAACTCAATTACTTAAAAAAAAAAAATCTTACATGGTATATACTGTAGTTCTGTAGTTCTTCAGAAAGTTTTCATAGAGAAAATAAGGAATAATAATACTTTCATCTTTTAAAAATACAGGAAAATAATGTTGAAACAAATGGAAACTTGAAGCCCATGTAACAAATTATGGAAATTAAATTCTTGAAATGAAATAGAATGAAAATTATTGGGAAAAATCCTACAAAGAAATAATAAATTACTAACTATCTGCAAAATGGGAAGTTGATAACTAAACTACTATAACCAATTTGATAAATATTTGTTACCATTATTATGATATATTTTTATCACGAATTATAAATTTCATGAGAGGTGAAGATTTTTGTAATTTTAAATAGAACTGTGTGATAGACTGGCACTGATAGAAGAGTGTGTTACGTCAAAAAAAGTAACATTAAAAGTAAAGTCCTTTAAAAACTGAGACTTTCTCAATAAGCTTTTGCTTGTGAGAAAATGACTTTATTTATTTTAAATGTTCTTCTCTTCAGTGATACAAAATGTGAATGTGTTCAAAAGCCAAAACTTTATATTAGACATCCTTATAAAATGTTGAATTGGAAGGAGATCAAAATAGCCCATTAGCAACTGATGATTGTTAAAATATTATCTGATCACGTATTCCATGTAAAGAATAAAGAAACAAAAAAAGAAAAAGCCAGAAGAGGAAAACGATGCTAAGACTAGGTTTCAGACTAGTAAGTGAGCATTGGTTGTGTTGATTGAGAAAATAAATCAAATAAATTTTCCAGCATTATTACTCTTCCTTGAGCATAGCAAAATCCTATTTGGTCTAGGAATATGAGTGAATAATTAAACAGGAGACTTTTCAAACAAGGTTCTTAATGGGATTTTAAAAGAACAGAACTTTCAAAATTGAGTTTAGGGAGACATTCATCACACTTTCCTTTGTGTCTTTTACAGAATTATTTTTTTCTTTGCATCTTACACATAAAAAGATGAAGGAAAAATTTGTCTATGGGAGAACATCCAGAAATAACCATAAGTGCATTGTTAAAAGACAGGTAAACTTCCTGGCTATTCTCTGAGCAGTAGCACAGTACAATTTGTTCTAAATCTGTGACATGCTGATGAAAGGAGTTGATTGAACTATTATGAGACTATGTTGTTTAAATTTATGAGTTCTCCTTTGGAGATGAGTTTCTGAATTTCCTGTTTACTGGTTTGCTGGCACTGCTAAAGAGATTCCTCATTTCTTTAGATTGTTGCTGAATTTTATAGAAAAGAGAAGTCAGTGGAAATAAATTACTATGAAAATAAAAATGCTTATATTGAAAAGGAAGGAAGGAAGGGAGGGAGGGAGGGAGGGAGGGAGGGAGGGAGGGAGGGAGGGAGGGAGGGAGGGAGGGAGGGAGGGAGGGAGGGAGGGAGGGAGGGAGGGAGGGAGGGAGGGAGGGAGGGAGGGAGGGAGGGAGGGAGGGAGGGAGGGAGGGAGGGAGGGAGGGAGGGAGGGAGGGAGGGAGGGATGCTTAGAGCAGATTGCTATTTTTGAAGCCTGGAGCATCTTTGCATCTCTTGCAAAAACCTTAGAATTCTCTTTCTCTTTGTATTTATGTGCATGAACTAGGATTTAATCAGCTTTCAAAGAACAATGTGGCCTTTGATCTATCACTTTACACCAAGAAATTCAAGTTAGGTCAAAACTGCTTTTTGAATTTTGGGTTCTGCCAATTTTTTTTGGTTTTGTTGTTCCTGTTCCTGAATATTAGCTTGATTGTACAAATACAAGAGTCTCAGGCATGCTGTTTCGATGCTGCTGAACAAGTAGTATTCAAACATGAAGCCAAATAAGGTTTTCTGCATTGGAGAACCCTTTTATTCATTCCATACAAGAGAACTCAGAAGCAGCATATAGACACTGCAGTAATTAGGGAGTTTGGGCTTAGTCATGAATTTGAATTTGAATCTGGATCCCAGGCCTCCCCTTATTTCATCTCATGTCTTTATTGGTTCTTTTCCATAAATCTTGGAGAAATAAAAAAAAAAAAAAAACAACACAATGAGAGAACAGGAACTTTATGCAGAAAATCTCAGAATTGGAATACAATACCTGCTGTAGAATAAAACTAAATAACAATAAGGCAGTGTAGTGCCATGTAACTGGTAGACTATGGTTTGCCACACAATCTCATGTAGAATGTAAAAGAAAACCTGCAGAACCTGAAAATATTTGTCAAAATTTTCAGTCAGAAGTGGTAGGAAGACATTAATGTTCAGTGGAAAAAGAAGTATCTTTTTTTTTTTCCCAATTTCTCACTACAGATAGAAGCCTAAAATTGTAGTACAGAATCAAATTAATCTTGTAGGGTCAAAAGTCAGGCTCTTTCTTTTCTCTAGGTTTCTATTAGTTCAAAGTCCCTTGATCTATTTTTTTCTTTTTCCAGAATTTTATGCCACAATTTTTTTCTTCCCCTCAATAAGTCATTGTGTTAAAATAATGTAACAATGGGAAATACTCATTTCTTCCTCCTAGGTCATGGGTTTGCAACCACAGTGACATAAAAAGAATTAACTTGTATGTGGCTGCTTATCTCTTACTTGTAAGTCCATCTAACTACCAATCTGCAAAACCATCCTCAGTGCACTCTTGTTAGACTGTGCTGCAAACTTTGTAGTCATTAGTGGAATCTTGTGCACAACTACTTTCTACAATGAGTAAAAAAAAAAAATGCTCAGAGAAAATAATATAGAGAACAGAACAGAGAGAACATTCCTGTCTGCAACCTTCTGTCTTTCTTTGTACAATGATTTATTAAAATATACAAAAAATGCACATGCTATAAAAATAAAGCCAGCATTATTTTTTATTTATTAATGTTTGCTATAAATCAGTTCTATAAAAGAGAGTCATTTGACATTTTTTCTCATAGCTCATTAGCAACCATATTCAAATGTCATATTTATATAAATATATTCAGCTTATGTAAAACTGAAAGTAAGTTTTGCTTTCTTTCTAATAGCTTGAGCAGACCTATTCTTCTTCCTTTTCTTTTCTAAATTCATTCTTTAAGTATGGATTGTGTCATAATCAAAGGCAAACTTTTACTCAAATGCAGATCTGGATGCTGATGCAACATATGAAAAAATCATGGACTCTAATGCACTTTTATTAACAAGTTCATTCTCTTACTGTCTTTCAACCACTGTGACTCAAATAAAATTTTTAGTTGAATGGTTTCTGAGTCTCATTTCTCTATCCTCTGGTGATCATTTTGCTTATGACACCACAGCCTTATTTACACAGCTTAAACTGTTCTTACTAGATACTCATGTCAGAATCTTAATCCTTTGGTTTCTATTGCCATAGGTTCAACTAATGAAATTTAAAAAAAAAGTTTGGCAATCTATTAACAAATAAAAAATTACAGACAGAAAAAATAATTTTTTATAATATTGGTTCAAAACTACTGCTATTCTTTTCTATATATCTATGTAATATCTCTACTTAGACTTTGCATTGGTCTCCAGTTAAAACACTTCTACATAACCAGATATACTGAAAGCTTAGATATAGCGAAGAACTGATCTTTTTTTTTCCATAGGAAATTCATCTATAATTTTATCTAAACCACATAACTGATGGAGAACAGAGTCCAAGTCAAGTGATTCATTCAGCTAAGCATGACTACCGTATTCCTAAACTCTTCAGGATAGAAATAACATTTTCAGTTTGTTAAGTGGCAAAATTAGTTACTAGAAGTGTATGGGGATAAAAAGAAAGCAGAATGACAAGTTTAGGTACAGAATCTAGTAGTTACCAAGAAAAAGAGAGATTGAGGTTTTTAATTTGTTTTGAATATTTTTGTACTTTCAAATAGCTGTTTATCAGAGAGGAGGAAAGTAACAATTAACAAATAGTGAATAAAATGGCAACTTTAAATCCATTAAAGTTTTCAAACACCATTTGAACTTGAATAAATTGAAAAGATGTTAGGTGAGATGTTATCAAAATTTCTCTTTTGCAATTTTCCCATAGGAATTCACAATACTAGACATCTTTTTCTGAATCTATATCAGACTTAAGAGGAGAAAAATTCTATATTACATACATATAATACATTTAATGAACATTTCCTTTTTCTTTCCTGGTAGCAATAAGATGACAGATGAAAGTGAATAAAAGAAGATGAAAGAAACAGAATAATTTTATTACAATGCAGAAAGATTACTGTATTTGAAAGACTCAGTGTCTTTCCTGACAGTATTCCAAATCCTTGCATATCTATTTTCTTACAACCCAATTTTCTCTCCTAATATTGTTTCTGAGTACAAAGGCTGAAATAGCAAGCACTGGTAAGACATGCTGCTGCTCAAGTTGATTTACTTCTGGAATTTTTGTTTTCCAAAATCTTGGATGATAATTTAAAATATGTGACAGTTAATAAGAGGAAGAATTCAGAGGCAAATGACTAGGAGGATCAGATTTTTCCTGGACTTTGTTGTCGTTGAACAGGCATATTTTTTTCCCCTTTCACAATGCAAGTGCAAGTCTTTCAGCCCCAGACTACTGAATTATATAACTCTGTGTGTTTTAATGCACAGAGCTTTCTAAGATTAGTGGGATATCTAGAAGGGAAGGCAAAATGATACACTACCCCACCACAAACAAAGCAGTGCCTCTCTGTCAGATCCATACCAAACATGTCCAGGGTACTCCATCTCTTTACACCCACATGATTTGTCACTAGGGAGGGCGGTGTCACCTACTGAAGAGTCCTTTGCAGGATCATTAAAGTACTTCATTCACTGTCAGGAAGGCATGAATGCCTTTTTTTTGCATCTTTAAGTAAACATAAATTCCAAATGTATATTTTCCCTGAGCGACTGAAAGCAAGAATTCAGTTAGGATAACCTAATGGTTTTTAGCTATTTGTAATATGCATTATCCAGGTAAATGTTCTCAGACTGTGAGAGTGTTTTTGTGGCTTGTATTACTGATTCCTTTTAGAAGATGATTTATGTCAAGATAATGTTATGCTTTACCATAGAGCATTTTATTCTGAGAATAAAAGTTTTAGACTGTATTTTAACTCTGATTATATATTTGTATATGGCCCAGGTACATATATGCTGTAAAATATAGAGCTTGTTTCCATAGCTGCAAAATTATAGGTACATAGGCAGCACCCAGAAGTGCAGATGGAGAGATCATAGAAGTTTTTTTATATCTTCATTGTTCCTCCAGTTCCTCTTCCTATCAGCCATACAGCTATTCACTTATCAATCCTGCCACACTCAACTACCATGTTCTTGAAGTTTTCAAGTGATCCCCCATCTTCTCTGGCACCTATTTCAAATGGAAAGATCAGTGCTTTATTATGTTTTATAAATGTTTTTCCATCTAACTAATCTCTCCTAACAAGAGTTTGACAGTAAGTGTCAACAAAATAGTTAATGCTTGTACTCGAAACCTTTTGAAGTTTTCAGTAAAGCAAATATGAGTAGAAGAAGAGTCCTCAGTACGTAGCACTTTTCAGTAGGAAAATTATATCCTTAAGCCTGACTTTAACAGCAGTTTCAGACTGTTCTTCAAGCATTTCTCTTGAATAAGCAGCTTCTTTTTGGACACTTGCAATTCAGTAACAACAATAGAAGGAGTAATGCAAACCTCTTACACTTCAGTTTTCTCAATGTTTTATTCAATCATCATCTCCAATTAAGACCCATATATATTTTCAAAAGTGTTAATTAATTTTTCTTGGTTTTGAAGGAAAGAGAAGTTGGGAAATTTTGCTTCTTTATAATAATTCAGGTTTTTTAAGTAGAGACATACTCTTTTTAGTCTGGGACTCATTTTCTTCTTTGCAGCCCAGGAACTCTATTTTTATTTCAGTGACTTTCTTCTCCAGTCATTCAGCTAGAGTTTAAATAGCTCCATCTGACAAATAATATTGAAGTCTGTAAAAGTCAGGGACGATTACAGAAGAGGGTATTGTATAGCTGGATCATTGTAACCATGTGTCTGTTATCAAAGAAAGAAACTTTTAAGCAAAGAAGTGCATACTGCACAGTATACAGGTGCTTTGATCTCTTTTCCCCAAAATTATTGCATATGAAATTGAGGTAGGTCAGCATTTGATCATACTGTGCATCATCACTTTGTAGCCTGTAACACCATCCCCTATTTGCCAATGTTATACAGAGTAAAAATGCCAGTTCATATTCTCCTTTTATTCACCTTTAGTCTTTTTCTCAGTTACATTGCCTAACACAAAATATGAGCTCCAACTTTTAAAGTTTGTTGCTTAAACCATACTGGTTTCTTTGCAGTCATAAAAAGTTGACTTTAAACTGTGACTACTACAGGACTTTAAGATAAATGTTGATGTTTGGCATTGTTGTTTGCATATCCTAGCATTATGACTAATTTCCTATATTTTCTATAATGAAATGTAATGATTTACTCTGCTGTTGCCTCCCAGAAATCAATAAAAAGATGATCCAGAATTAATGCAGTCTATAGTCTAGTTGAACACTTAAAGCAAGAAATAGGCCTTGAGTACTTTGGGACATAATCCAAATGGTTGGACTTTAAATATGAAATAATTACGCTGTGAAAGGCATTTTTCCCATAATTGAGATAAGCCCATAACTACACTTCAGTCTTATTATGAAACTATTCTCAAGAGGGAAAAAAATGGATGTGGTTAAATAACATTGTGTAATATGGATTAAAAAAAAAAGAAAATTGTGAATTTTCATTCCACACAGGAAATTGAATAAGCATTAAGTAAATGCCTCAATTTCAAATTAAGTGATTACTTGTAAGAGTCTCTGAGAATTCATGAATGAATCCTCATTAATAGGAAGCAGGTGGAAGTGAAATTCATTAGCAAGCAGTCTCCCTCATAGTTCTTCATGGTATAGATGTAGGTCACAGCCTAACTGTGCAGCACAAGAAGAAACTGAAACATCCTTTTGAAGTTTTCAGAAATGGATTGCAAGCAAACAAGGTGGAAGAAAACTGATTGACCATGCATGAATTTAGAAAAAACAAAGCTGTGAAGAGGGCAGAGAAACTTTTTTATCAACATATGCTCATTGAGGGTGAAAACATGGGAGTAGAATTTGTAGAATAAGTGAAGGGGGAATATCACCATTTACATTGAATATTATTGTGCCTTCTATATATTTGCGTAGATGTTGAACCTCAGTGCCCTTAAGGATTTCTCTTCCTAAATATGTACTATTATTTTATGTTTGATTTTTCCTGTGATCACAACATAATCATATATGAGGAGGAATAACTTCAAAAGTGATTGCAAAGAATATCCTGCTAACAGTCCTTTCAGAACTATTAAAATGGCATTCTATAATATTTGGGGAAGGTAGAAGTAAAGGAAAAGCACAATAGTCTGACAAATCACAATGGTGTAGGTTTTTGGCAAACAATTTATAACCCAAGACTTTTAATATTTTTAGTGTTGCACTCAAACTTTGGGAATACTTATAGTAATGGTTGTGTGAGTCATACGCTTTTTTTTATGCTTTGGGTTTTAATAACAACTATTTCAAACATGAAAATAATACCTGCCTAATGATGTAAAATGCTGCACAGATTATTAACTTTCAAGTAAACATCTAGGAAAAAAAAAGCAACTCAATAAAGTCATTTCATAAAAAATAGCAGTTGCATTTTTAGCAGGGCTTATTTATTCAGAATCAAACCATTTGTTCTTTCATTTGTCCAGCTCTGTAAAATAATATTTCAGCCTCTTTGCTCTATGCAGCATCCAAATTTTATTTTAAAAGTCCTGGACAGCATAGAATCATAGATTTAATTAATTTAGAGGGGACCTTGAAGATTTAACCACCTTGGAAAATCAGAGCCAAATAGATGAAGTTGCTCAGGATCTTTTCAGGTTATTTTATTTATCTCTGAAGATGTAGGCTTTCTGCACCACCTTTCTGAGTCCCTGCTTCACTCTCAGATTGCACCAATCTCATTAATAAAACCAAGCTGCCTCTGCCTCTCCGTGTTTAATATGTGTTCCAGTCCCAGTTGTCACTGTGGTGCTCCACTAGACTCACTGTGGTATGAAAGCATCTTTTCTTGTATTGGGATCTCAAAAGTAAGAAAGAACAGCACTCTGGATGCTGCTGACATTCGGCTTGCTTTTTACCAAGACTATCAAGTCGTGCAAAGGTCTTTCTGAGCCTCGTAGAGCTACTCTGTCTCCAGCCAGGACCCAGTCCACATGTGGTTATTTCAAACGAGAAGCAGAAGTTTCCATAAGTCTTTGCTGAACTTCAGGGTGTGGTTTCTATTAGCCTGTTTCACCAGGGTCAAGGTTGCTCTGCAGCAGCCCTGCCCTACAGAAGGTCGATCACTTTTTCTCCCACATCCACAATACATATACGGTTTGGTGTCAGCCTTAAAAATTCTTCAGGGTGCACCATCTCTCTCCAACTGAGTCATCATTAGAGACACTGAACATTATTGACCCCTGAGGAACACAGCTTACAACTTGTCACAAGCTTGACTTTTTACCACTCATTGATTTCAAGCATTGGAGCCCAATAATTTAGCACATTTTTATTGTATTTGCCAGCCAACTTTCCCAAACTGTATTTGACTGGCTATAAAGATAGAATGGGAGATCAAGTCAAGGCAAACAATATCTGCTATTCTCCCTTCATTCACAGGAGCTGTCATCTCATTGTAGAGCACTATCAGGTTAGTTAGACACAAGCTGCTGGTTGCTCCTAATCACTTTCTTTTCCACTGGGTACCAATAAACAGCTTTTAGGAGAATGTATTCCATTATTTTTTGGCTCAGATCTATCATGTCACCTTTGTTCTCTGGATGTCCTTTCATGCCCTTTTGAAGATGATATTAAGGTTTTCTCAAATATATACTTTCGAGAAAATTTATTTATATTACAAACAAAAGCAGTATTAAATAAATAAATTATATATTTATACTGCAACAAGCCAAATATACTTTAAACATGTGGGATGACAATATTCTCTTAGTATTTTGAGCATTTACTTGCTAATGTGTGGTGCTGAAGTAGTGCCTAAATATTTTGACAGAATCCAATCTGAAAACAAAAAACAATTTATACACCAAAAAATATTAGTCAAACCTATTTAGTGTCTACAACTGGCAAAGTTTCCTCTTAACGCTAAGTATAACAGCTCATCCAACATAATTAGTCATCTTCAAATTCCTTGACACCAGAAAGCAAATGGAAAAAACAAACCTAAATAATTAAGCCTTGCAGTGTACTCTTTCCATTAGATAAGGGGAAAATTTATTATGGCTATAAGTTCATTTTCTTTATATTATTACACACAGGTTTGTCTAAGATTATTCAAAAACATTTCTTTATCTTTTATAGCTCAAACAGCTATATATTGCAAATAAAAATTGATAAATTTTAATATAACATATAAACAATTGTATAACATACAAACATCACAATATCTTCATTCAAAGAATAAAATATGGAGGTTAAACCTCTATATGGAGTGTCTAAGTGTCGTATTCAAAGTTCTGGCTTCTACATCAGTATAAAATCTGCTCAGAGAGTTAGCACAGCTTATAACAACTGAGAATCTCTCCGTTGGTAATCAAATTCCTGCTTGGCGGCATAGTATCTTTAATTGCGAGGGGGAATTTTTCAATTTCTAGCTGCACACAGTTTTACATGTATTCATTCATACTGGAGGTGAATGAACCTATAGAAACCAAACTTTTATTTTTAAAATCTTTTAAGTCACATATCTGTCTATGCACTGTTTTACTTTGTTCTCTTAAACAGGTGTCATTAACTGCATATCTAAATGGTATTGTCAATCTGAAACAGTTTTTACTTTTATTGACTTTTTATATTATGGAAATTATTCTGAATATAGCATGAACAGAGTATTGCATCAAGATGGACCAAAGTGCTTTTTAAGCCTCATTCTGATTGGAGGAATATTCCAAGAGCTGGGAACTGACAGAATGAAATTATGAACTCCAATTATTTTTGGAACACTCCTTCTTGAGAAGTGAAGTAATATATATCTTGAATTATATATGCCAAGTGAAGTATGATGCTGAATTGTTTGTTTTCTGCCCTATAATTTTTTCTTTGTTATTAGTAAATGTGAAAAAGAACAGTATATTACAGTTAGTTTAAAATATAGGAATTGTTCCTGTAGCATGTAATGCACAAGATGTTCTGCCAGCACAGGAGATTGATATGAGAACTCTAGGGGGGATTAAAATGTTTTCTACTTGATTTTTGTTCTTTTTTGATGTCTCAATCCTTGTTTGAAGTATACTGAAATATAGTGCAAGTAATTTTCAAGCTGTTTGTGAGTCATAATTAATAATAATATTTTGGAACAGAATTTAGAATGTAATATCCCAAACTCCAGCTGATACAATAGTAATCATCTGAGAAGTTCTGCAAATCACTAATTCTGTCATTAGAACCAGCTGTGGATGCCTAAATGTCAGAAAATTAGATTTAGTCCCTGCATATTATAATGAAGCATCAAACTATTGTTAGAGCTAAGTTAGCAATATAAGTTTATCAGCTCTTTTGAAAGACTCTTATAACCAAAAGGTTTTCCACCCATTTACACATAGCTGTTTTTCTATATATAGGACAGTTTTCAATTCAGTTGTATTTCTGGATATACTCATTGCTATTCAAAGAAATAATTATAAATTACATTATGATAAAAAAGGAATGGTAGACTGCTGTGGGGCAAGGAACCCAAATCTTCCCTATATTGAGCAGCAAAAAGAGACACACAAGATTTGTTCCCATATACAGGGAAACGTTTAAACCTGAGGAGTTTTACCTGTATTTTAGACACAACAAAAAGATGTTTTATGACGAAACTCTTCTAAGCAGACCATTTATGAAATTTTCCTATTGGATCTGTTCCTGCTTAGTTTTTCTGATATCACCATCGCCCTTCAGATGCAGTACGTTTGCTTTTCCTTTACTTATTGACAGCTGTGAAGTGTCTTCCTCCAGTCAATGAGGAACTAAATGGGCACATTGGCTCTGTACTGATCCTATGCAAAACTGGAAGGTTGTACATATTCTTCTAAACACTAGTAGCTTGTGGTCTCATGGGAAGACGCGTTAGACTGAATGATTTATCTCAGCATTTCCACACATTAATTATGCTGTAGTATCTTTCGCTTTAATGATGAATTTGAAATCCTTAAGTTGGTAATGCAATGTTTTGAGTAATATTGCAACATTTTCCAGTATTTCTAGATTTGAACTTTTGGCATGTACTCCAGGATTTAATTCCTGGTTAATGGTATTTCCAAGATCTGCAATTTTGTGTACCACAGTGTATTGTAATATGGAAGTACTTCACCTTCTCCAAATGAAGTTCAGTTCCAAAATTAGGTTTCAAGTGCACATTAAGAAGAACAGAAATTAGAACATGAAATTAATGTTCATTACAAGATCTTCACACAAATCAGTGCCACTGACAAGTTTTGAGCAAAGTGAGAATGACAGGACTTTTGAAAGTCAGGCAATTAAATTAACTGGAAGAGATATATGAAGGAATTTACACAGCCCTTTCCAGTCCATTTGAAAGCTCTAATGCTTATCTCTACCATAAAAAGCAGAGATCACTTAGTTTATTTCAAAATCATGCATTTATTTTGCACAAAACTAAAGTGCAGAATAGTTCATTTAAATATGCAATTTATTTGTTGACAAGATCAGCCTTGTAAAAAGTTACTGATATTTAAACAAATATATAAAAGTTGTAAATAAATAAAAGTGACCACAGTCTTAGTAGCGTATGTAAAATATATCACAATGATTTTCTCTCTGCTTGCAACAACAGAAGATACTTCGGTGATTACTTATGTAGTGGAAATAGCAAAATCGGATTTGTAATACAAAAGATTGAAAATCTAAAACAAGTATTCCTGAAACAAACTTGAGATTTATTATTAATTTCTGCTGACTAGAACTGCCACATTAGAATTTCAGTACAGAATTTTTTTGTGTCTATATATATTGTAATATATTTATTGCAAAATAAGAAATGTTATATGTTGTATGCCTTTAGATTTGCAAAGAACTGTTGCTGTTACTAGGGCTTTACTTACAGTTCTTCCTCTAAAAAGGCTTTTTATTTATACATAAAAAATCATTCCTCATACAGAACACATTGGCTTACTGTAGTGGCAAATACATTAGGAAAGGTATCTTTCTGGAATCTTCTTTCCTGTGGCTGCTGATGGTACCCAGAACACCCACAAAGCCTTGACCATTTAGCTGTTCTCATGCCTTGTTTGCTGCCTACTGATAATGACTGGACTGTTTGTCCGTACTTTATTGATCACATCACTCTCTGGAGAATAAATTTATTGATTCATTGATGACCCTTTTAATAATGCAATTACATTTCATGCTGCTTAACTGATTCACTGCTTCCGTTGATTGTCCATTTATTGATTTCATTTGCTCAGCTAATTTTTAATCCTTTAACTTTGCCTGTTTAATTTCACTCCATTACCTGTGTATTTTACTTATAATGAGTTTTACAACCTAATTGACTCTGTACCTACATGATTTTCCCACTTAATTAATTGTGTGTTTATACAATTAATTGCATGGATTATAAACCCCTAATTAATTGATTACTGCTTAATCACATAATTTCCTGGTGCCGAGCTGCATAGAATTTGGTGGCCATAGTCACATTCTGCCAATATTTGCCCTCATTTAACCATGTTTCCTTTGTCCTGCCTACTTTTTCATCATCTATCACCATCCACTCTAACTTTTTAATGACCCCATTGGTTCACTTTTACTTTATAATTTTAGTTAAATAATCATTAGTCTCCGACACTCCCAGAACTTCTCTTTATTAATTCCATCAAAAGCTTTAATTAAATTTTTATTTAATTTTTTCTGCTTTTAATTAGAAGCTGGAGTATGCTTCTGCAAGGAATCTGGATTTAATCACATATTATCATACATTATTCTAAATAAATCCTGGCAAATTAATTTAAATTATTCAGGAAAAACAAAACCAAACAAAACTGGAACAGATCGTAGGCCCATGATAGCATAGTCAGGAATCCAAGTATTTTTCCATACAGAACTACCCAGAGGGCTATAAAAGGCTGCTATCTATTTACTCCTATAAACCTTAAAGGGAGTTAACATTATAGAAGTGCATCACTAAAAGAAAACAGCTCCTCAAAAATTTTCTGAGAAAAATAGATATGGCTTTGAGTGTCTTGGGGAGAAGACAGGAGCCAAACTTTTAAATGTCTTATAAGTACCTCTTCTTTCTTTTTCCCCCTTTATTTTTCTTTTCTCTCTACTTAAGGGATCATAACATCAATGCTTCCTTCCCAGTTTCAGAGCTTTCCACAGTTATGCATCTCACTTCTGGACTGAGCCTAGTCTTTGAAGCCGAAAGAGATGGAACTCCTTTATGTGCAGAAAGAGCTCTACTTTATGTGCAGACTGCTGCAAATAGAAAATGCCTTGATAATATGGATGGACTCTGTAGATGCCCCTTCCAAGGTCTGTAGTGTATGGACACAATATTTCATGCTTTCTGAACCACTCTGGTGCAACCAAGAAGAGGTTAAGAAGCAGCAAAGTAGACTTGCTGAGCGTCTCTGAGCAGAAGGATTTTACTGGGTTTCACTGAAGGGAAATTGAAAAGGATTTGATGACAGAAGAATAAAATTAGTCCTCCAGAGAGAATACCCTGATGCAACTGTGCTTCAAACACCTTTAAATTTCCCTCAACTGCTCTAGTGGCCTCATTCATTTATGAAAGAGTAAAACTTCTAAATAGAAATATTAGACATTATGTGGCACGTTTTCCAAGTTACAGATTCTGTTATCAAATCAGAACTTTTGTTTCTAATTTACTTTAAAAGTATTGTAAACAAATATAGCTGTACCAACTGGCAGCATAATATTTCCCTCATATATAACGTAGATAAAACTAACATTAAGTTATAATATTGTGCCAATAGGGATGCACACACAAATCTTGTGTTATTTAGCAAAAAAGGCTGAAAAGTTGCATTCCATTTTGTTTGTTTATCAGCAAAAATTATGGTGATGTGGACAGACATAATGAATGTCTTAATTTAACATAGAAGGAATTAGACTAGGCTAAAGCAAAAGGTTGGAAACTATACAAATACAATTTTTGGTGTCTGGCAGGCTCTGTGAAATTTAACTTAAAATACTTAGGGAGATGAAGTGGCTGAGTTTAAGCTTAAAGTCATGTACTGCTATCTTTGAGAAAATGATGAGGAGAGTTAAGAGCCAAGCTTGTGGAAAAGCAGACATACAGTGTTTAACCTTAAAAAGTGTAAAGCTGTAAACGTATAATCCTAAAGATAGTTTTCTCCACAGTGAAAGAAAGAACTAATTTAGAGACATCTAGAAGGCAATAAGGAGAAGTATGAAGGACAAAACACTCCAAAGAATCTCTTTTGCTTTTTATAAGAGCGTAAAAGACTGTGGATAGAAGAGTACAATATCATGCATATTGAGTTATCTATTAATATATAGTCTCCATAGTAGCACTTTGAAAATGTGTCACATGATTGCATAAGCACATGGATTATTTGAAGTTACTACTCACTAGTATATTATAAAAATATATTCAAAATAATTTTGCATTTTTTCCCCACAAACTGTGCAGATACAGAAGAATTTAGAATATCTCCTATTCTAGATCTGATATCATTCAAAATGTCATTCATGTTTTTAAAGACTTAGTGGTGTTTATATTAAATCTGCAAATGACAGTGAATCCATGTAGGCTTAGTGGCAGAGAGGACTAGTCTTCAGAGAGGTATCCATACATTAGAGCAATAACATAAAAAATATAATTACAATAAGAATCAGTATCCTACATGTAATAAAAATATGTATTTAAATGGACGGATTGAAGATGACTAACACCAGGTTGCCAAAAATTAGCTTCAGGTCATATTAAAGTTGAGTATGAAACAGTATTACCATAATGTTATGAAAAAGACAAATAGGATACTAGGTTATATAGAAAAACTAATTATTTGTAAAATTGGCAATAATCTTAAAATGTTTTGGGGTTTTTGTTTTTTTTTTTTTTACAAATAAAGATGTAACTGGAGTTCTGTGACCAATTTGAGGTATAAATTTTCCAAGAAGGCCTAGAATAGAGTGAGAAAAAAATATCATTCATCTATAGAAGAAAACGAAGGAAATCTTGTGAGACTAACTGTTTAAGTCTAGACAGAGTGAATCAAGGCTCTTAGTTCTAGATCATAAGCTGCTCTTCATGTGCTCGACTGAGAATCCAAGGAATTAAGGCTTTGTATTATAACTAAGGAAATTTAGATTTGATTCAGAACAAAATTTCTAAATTGAAAGGCTTGCTAAGCCCTGACTGATTTCTTTGGCACAGTAGAAAATTCAAGTGACAGTCAGATATGGTTATATGTCGAATAGACGATGGAATATTATCACAAGATTCCACCTCGACCAGGTTGCCATAGAAAATACCTGTATTTTCTGTCTTGCCATATTACTTTTCAATCCTGTGTGAGCTTATTTTTACCATGTTCCAGTTTTATAGATTAGAAATACAGAGAAAGACATATTTTTTCCAATTAATGCTGGAATATTAAAAAATATTCTATTATCTAGGACTCAGTTTAGTGCAAGACATACTTTTTAGTCTCGCGAACTCACTAAGGAAATTGTTGCCATTTTTAGATGACAAATGGTCATTATAATGGAATTATAATGGCCAAAATGGGAAGTGTTTTGTCAAGGAAATACTAGTCACTCAATGTATTCTTCATTCTTCACTCAAGTGTAATAATAAAAAACTACTTTTCACTTCTAATTTAATGGGGATTATCAATTTTTTGTTTGAGAATATCTAGAGCAGACAGCCTGTGTAAAACATTTTCCTCCAGGCCAAAATTTGAAGTGCTTACTTTTTTCAGCTGACAAGCAAATCACCATGATCTTTTGAAGAAGCAGGCTTACAGAAAATGCCTGGGTACTAAACAAATGCTTTTTAAATTTCCAAGATCAAACAGAGATGGGCAATATACTCGGAATGCTTCAGAAACATGTCCATGTATTTTCTAAGCCTGTCTTTCCCAGCTGCACTTCTAGCAAAATCAGCAAAGCTTCATATTCTACACAACTGACTGGAGAAATGAAATAACAAATCAAGGTCCTTGGAAAAGAGTGTTTAGGCAAGAGAGAGGCTGGGGTTTTTTCTTTCCCACAGTCTCACAGAGTCTGTAAGTCCAAATACAAGCTCAGAAAGTATAAGGACAGCTACAAAGACAAAAGGGAAAGTAGGAAAATGACCTTGCATTTTTTTGTGTAACAACATTCCTCCCAGTACCTGCCTGCAAATAAACATCTTAAATGCACTTATTTCTAGTTAATCCATAAAAGCTTGGAACTTGCCTTTGAACACTGCTGAAATCTTTGCTCAAAAAATAGAAAGCCTTCAGGAACCCTTTTTAACTATTTAAAAAGTCCAAAGTAGTTTGGATTCAGATCAGAGTGCAAATCCATGCAAGCTCATGTGGAGTTTTGGTTCTTTGTAGATAGCAGAAACTGTTGTCAGATTGTGAGATGGAAACAGCCAGCAGAGTTTTCAGTACACAGGGGCCTGACATAAAAACAAAACACAGTATTGTAATTTTGTAACAGCTTTAATCACGCATAGCAGTTTGTTCTTATGAATATGTATGAGACACCGATCAACATGAATGATTGATATTTATGATTTGCAAAGTGAAGAAGCTTATCTATATGCAGATTAAGTACCTCCAAGAAAACTATTCTTCCTTTTCTCCCTCCTGTTTTGGCAAAATTCCTTCACCACTGAATGTTCAAAACTTGTATCTTTCCTGCAAAAACAGCTTAAAGCTCATAAGAAAAACAATCTCATCTATTCTTTTAAAATCTTTTGCTCCAGGATTTCTCAGAATAATTTGGAAGAATATATAAAAATTGCTATGCAGAACATTATTTTAATGTATTTAGGAAATACAGCAAGCAAGGGACAAATGAAGTATGACCAGTTTATCTTTATATTCATTATAATATATTTAACAGAGCTAATATTGGAAATAGAAATATTATGAAAAAGCATTGTGAATTAATTTTACCAGTTATGATAATGAATAGACATATATGGGCTTAAAAGTACTGGTTAAAGATACCTAGCCTAGAAGAAAATGAGCCTTTCCCTGAAATTTCTCTTACACCATATTAATCCATAAAAAGCGTAACATTTGGCCTCTGAAAAACCCTGAATTTTGCATATTATATATGACAAAGTTATGAGATTTGTTCATATTTTCCATGTCATTTAGATCTTAAGTTGCCTCTCACACAAGTGCTGCAACTAACATACAGTGCTAAGCTCTGTCTATTATTGCATGTTGGAATAGAAAATGAGAAGTATATTGAAATATTAAAGTCATAGAGGTTTGTATTGCATTTAATACATGATAAACAACAGAAAAATATTGGAGGCAAGAGTAAAAAGTATTCAATGATACCATACTTTCTTTTGGAAATGAAAACAAAATTACACCTTGTCTGTACAAACAAGAAAATATTTTTTAAGTGGAAAACTATGTACAATGGTAAACCTTTTTAAATGACATCATAATAGCAGCTCATTACCTCTTAACATCTTCTGAATGCCAGGCTCCTCATGGTTTCAGCATTTCAAGGCACACTCAGCTTCAGGAAGCTGGATTAGTAATGTAATGACTAATGTAATGTAATGTAATGTAATGTAATGTAATGACAGTTAAGATGAAAAGAAAGGGACCTGCTGTTCAGGTGATAGGTACTATGCATGAGATTTTGCTGTACCAATATATATCTCAAGATTCACAGGTATTTCTAACAAAAGTTGCTATATCCTCAAAGTGTATTTTGCCTTACGCATGCCCTATGAATTCATCTAGATATCTGAATTAGTTTCCAATGGCATTTATCCTAATTATTAGGCATTTCATTTAGATCCATGTTCTGGTCCAGGTCTATGAATGAAATTTATAAAAATGAAATAATATGTGAATGTCCAGAAGGTGTGAATGTCCAGATTTATAGCTGTGAGCTTTGATGGAAAACTTTACAGGCTTCTTTAAAAATGACCAACAGATATTTCTTCTAAATGTGGTGGATGTTAATGTAAGATGTCTTTTACTGAGTGAGCAGCTTTTGGTTTTCTTTTTAGACCTTTTAGTCTTCAGGTATCATTAGAGCAAAGAAAGCAGCATGGAGAGCTGAAAAAGAGGGAAGAAGGAGTTCTATTCACCACTGGTAATGACCCACTAAAAATTTCCATACACTTGTATTCAATACAACAGTTGCAATATTCCAGTCTATTACACTGAAATGGTACTTTCCTTAATTAAAAAAAAAACACCCACATTTTTTTTTTCAGATTAATCCCTCTGATATACCATAATGAAAAAACATTATTGTCATCTTCTAAAACTGATTGTAATTAAATTAATATACATTACATTTAAAGTAATTTAAACTCAAGACCTGAACTTTGTTGCAGAAGTGACTTTCCACATCAATGGTCATTTGCTTTAAAAATTTAAATATTAATATTGAATTAATTAATATTGAATGAATATTAAAAAATATACATTCCCAATCTAATTGATGGCAAAATATCAGTTCGCGGTTTCTCTCTTTTACTCTATTTTAAGGTTTTTCATTACTTTCTGGAGTAAATTATATGGTAGAATTTTAATTTCTTCCATTATAAGGTAGAACTATGAGTTCAAGAAGCATTTGGACAACACTCTCAGGCACATGGTGTGATTCTTGGGGTGTCTGGCACATGGACAGGAATGGGACTCAAGAATCCTGATGGCTTCCTTCCAACTCAGCTTCATCTATGATTCTATCATTCTATCATTCATACAGTTAATTAGCAAAGCTAAAATATCTAGCTTTTGACACAGAAATATGCTGTACACTTTCAATCAGAAATGGCAAATACTGATTCATATAACATGTTCCATAAAAAATGGAGGATTATTTTTGATTATTTTTATTAGATAAAAAAAATGGTGTTATATTTGAGATACTAAGAAAACTGTGTATCAGAAGAACACCACTACAAAGAATAATTATTCAACAAAATAGTTTTTGGCTTTGTTGAGTTTTTATTTCTTATAATGTTTAAAGATTATATAAACATTCTAGTAGCTAACTGGGGCAATACTCTTTGAACAGGCTTTTAAGCTTGTGTGTTGCAGTTGTTGCACAAAGTATTCCATGTCTTCATTCAATTATTCTCCAAAATTGTTTATATATGTATATATATATATATATATATATGTGTCTGTCTGTGTCTGTGTGTGTGTGTGTGTGTGTGTATACACAACCGTACTTCAGTCTTTCATGATATATCTCTATATATATCTATATATATCTATATATATATATATATATATAAGCAAAATCTCAACACTGTGTTCTTTTTACTGAAACAAAATCGTGCTTGACGTAAGTTTAGAAATCTTCAAGTAAATTGGTCCATTGCAAATACATTTAAACATTATGATAATCCACATCTTCAAGAGGAGGACAGTCTGAGTTAATATTTTCATTCTGCACAAATATATTGGTATTTACATTGCAGTTCCCTGTTAGTCCATTTTAAAAACAATCAGTTCCAGAAAAGCATTCCCCAGATTTGGCATTTTGATGGCAAACTCTGTGTTTAAATGTGCTCTTATTCAAATGAATATAAAAGTTCTTGCTAAGGTAAAGAAAAAGGGATTGATCATTTGGAGCCATTCTTATTTCTTCTGTTTTTAGATGCCACTAGATTTGAATCCACTAATTTTTGTAGATGGACAAAGAATAAGGAATTGGGCTCTCAATGCTTTTTAAATTCCTATGAAAATTGAAGAGTTGTTCATAGGTTTCCATAAAACACAGGAATTATCTATTTCTTATGTACATTTGTTATATCAGAGTGCTTTGTATCCGTGAAATGATTACGGTACCCACAACTACTGTGGGAGAAACAATACAGAACCTATTTTTCATTTGAAGTAACGACAGTTATACTCCTAAGGAAGAAATTACCACTAGCGTATGGATTAGAATTAAAGATCATGTTACTTAATTTACATTTAATTCTGTAATATTCCCCAGAACCTTTGATTCAAGTAAATAGATTCAAGTAGAATGATAAAGGGAAACCTAAGACCCAGATCCATAGATGTTCCAGCTCTAAAAAAAATATAATTTTCATGCAAATATGAAGTCAAAAAAATCCAGTCAAGTCACAAAATTATTAATTATATTCTCATTTTCCAAAATATTTACACTACTTATTAACTGGACCAGCATCCATATAATGAAATTATCAGGGTGCATCAAGAATATTTTTCACTTTTGCAGGCAATATTGTGTTCAAGATTTTTTGCTCTTAGTGTTCCTTATTCAGAAGGAGATTATATATACTGGAAGACTTGCAGATATCGATCATTATCATGTATTTCCATGTGATTAAGGTTCTTCGCCCTTAGCACATTATAAGACATCCCTGGCTCGTAGGCAGCACTGTATAAATTAGAGGATTCACCAAGTGTGAACAATAGGTCTTAAAAACTTAAATGACCTTGTCTTCACTTCAAACTTGTTAGCGGTATACATTTAAAGCTTGGAAGAAGAATGAATACATATAATAAGGCTAACATCTTCAATAGCTAATATCCTCAATGGCTAATATCTTCAATGAAGATATGGAAAAAAAGGAAAAGGAGAAAATAAATGTCTCTCCTTTTCCCCTTATCAATGTGGAATGTGAAACCAGCAGAAAAATAACTTCCTCAACATATCACCCGCATAATAATAACCCATATTAAATTTTCCTTAGACAGTTAGTTTGAAAATTAATGGTATGAGTATTGAAACATCAGGAAGTTATTGTCGCCAATTGTACTAAATAGTATAACTTTCAGCTAGATGTCCTTGATATGCTTCAGCAAACATATTTCATTTTAATATCAGCTTTTAAATCAGCCTCCAAGTACATCTAAAGATAACAAAGGTTATAAATTAATTTGCATAATAAAACAATAATCCTGGCTCACATTCAGAATTGCAGTGCATATTTTAATATCATTATACATGTTGATTTAAAATTTATAATTTCCTATTCTTTCTAAACAAATTAGTTACCTAAATTAATATGAAATTTTGAGAGGAAAATACTCTTTTGACAGGATTCTGATAATTTAATACATTTTATGGAGAAGTCAATGGTGACTTCATGTAAAATATAGTATTATGACTCATATATACAGTGATGTGACTCAGAGAAATATCTTCTCATGAATTATACATTCATGAGAAACTATTTGATGAACAGTGCCTATATTATGCCTTTATAACTGAGGCTATTCAATAGAATTAAAACTCAGTTTCTATTTATTTTTCTTCCATACTTCTTAATCTTACTAGAAATTCACAAAACTCCCTGTTTTAAAAGCAAAAGTATAATCCATAAAGCTCACATACATTGTGGCACATCTTATGTCTAATGTTTACTACGACAAAACTCACACATTCTATAATAAATTACTTCAGATATTAATTTGGCTCCAACCTTTCTTTTAACAACCCTAAAAAACCTCAGAAGAAAATACGGTGAGATATTCAAAGTAATTATTTTCCTAATTGATTGGAAATAATTCTAGATAAGTTTCCAGATGTTTTTAATTAGTTTATTCCCTCTGTATCTCAAAATTCAAAGCAAGAGCTTAATATATCATACTCTTTAGGAGATTACTCATGCTTCACCCAAGCAAATAAGCCATTGAAACAATTTATTTATTTGGTCAGCTAATAAATCTCTTTCATAATTTCTAATTATTCCTGGAGTTATCATAGCCCATGAGACTCTGGGAAAACCAGTATTTTTCCTGTGTATTTTCCCTACTCATAGCTGCTTTACTTGTCAGCTTTATCTATTTTTTTCCCAAGTGTTAATTGGTAATTTTATTTCATATTTGTGTTTTTACACAATCAGCAGACTTGCTAATATCAGCCTCAAAGACAGTGAGTAAAACAGGTTTTTTTACTGTTTAAATGTTTTAAATTATTCTTGCTAACACTTTTTACAGTAAAACAAGTGCAGATTATTAAACTGAAATGAGCAGGCATTAAATAATTGAAATGTGTCTGAAATGATGATTTTAAAAATAGTGCGTAGACAAAGTATAGCATACCATTTCCTGGTCAGACTGAAAAAATTGGAGGAAATCAGATGTTCATCTACATCTCAAATAGAAATGCATCACTGATGTTGAGAATTACAGTAAATTTAAGTAGATTAGGCAAATTAGACTAATTTATAAAATGAGAGGGCTATTCTCTATGGGTGAGGAGGATGATGTGGAAGCAGAGGAAGAGGTGATATCATTGTTAAATGTATTGGGAGAGAGACAGGTAGAAAACTATCAGTCCTGGAACATTGAATACTAGGTGAAAGTAGGGAAATACTATGGAATATCTCTGCTTGACACTATGATACCATGATGTTTATGGGTTTTCTCAGGCTCATCTTTTAAAGTAGCCTAAGTGTTTAGAGATGGAAAAGGTCTTTGTCAAAAATATTCCAGCATTAACTGCATGTTTCCATTACCTTCTTAATCTTAGGGATGAAATCTTTCTAACATGTAGATGCTCAGTTTCACCTATATAATTACTAGGCTAGATCAATTTTATCCTGATAAATGTCTATATGACAACCAGCAATTCAAGTTTTTTCTGTTGCTTGATGAGAGGTAGAAAGGAGATTACTGAGATATTTTCAGTGTATATAAGCCCTTTCCCAAGAACTTGCCAACACAAAACATATGCAAAATGAAAAATCTGTATCATCTGGTATCATAAAAGATATCCCCTTTTCCTGCAATGTTTGTCTTGCTTACAATGTTGTGCTAGTGCAGCTATAAGAGCAATTGAATTACATACCTTTAAGACACATCTACATTTAAGACACATCATTCTAAATAGAATAAAAACATTTTTCTCCATCCTTCTCTTTTTTAAAATTCAAACTATTTTGACAGGTGTTTTAGAACAAAGAGTGCAAACCACTGAAGCACTGATGTAGCAAAACACCACATTATCTTCCTGCACAGATAGAAATATAATCATTATACCTTCTTATATACCTGGGGGCTATACTGTCCATATTGATCTTTAAATAAATGAAAACCAATTTGTCTCTGTAAGACAACATTGTTCTATTCCCTTAAGGGAAATAGCTGACTTCTATTTGTTCAGTATGTAACAAACTGTTCCTAGATGGGACAGAGACTCTTGCTGTCTCACTTTAGAAACAAATGTCTGAATGGGAAGAGGAGTGACACATCTGTGGTCTGAAGTACCTTGCTTGACTTTATATCCAAAGGGAAGAGAAAGTTTCACAGAACTGGTCTAAGTGAGAAGCAATTTTCACAGCATGTCCCTCAATAATTAAGCAAAGCTAGCAGAGACCACGTATAACAGAAACACACATGAGGATATACCCTGCAGTTAAGAATCAACCTTGTAGCACTGATGAGGCTGTAAGCTCTTTCTAGGTGCCTGAATGCACAACTTATTAAAAGATAACATGTGGAAATGATCATACATGAGCTTCCTACATCATTGTGCTGAAACAGGATTTGGAAGTTAACGAAATGTTGGAACCTTTTTGCCATGTGCTACATCCTAAAATCACAGCACATCTTGTTTTGAAGAGACCTTAAGGATTGCATAGTCTCACCATTCTTATAGTCAAGAATTTCTTCCTCATAGCTAACCTAGATTGACCCTCTTTCAGTTTGAAGCCATTCCCCCTTTTCCCGTCTCTACATATCCTTGTAAAGGGTCCCTCTCCAGCTTTGTTGTAGGCCCCCTTCAGGTACTGAAAGGCTGCTACAAGGTCTCCCTGTAGCCTTTTCTTCTCCAGGCTGAACAACCCCCAGCTCAACCTGTCTTCATCAGAGAGGTACTCCAGCCCTCTGATCATTATTGTCACTCCTCTGGCCTGGTTCCAGCAGGTCCACATCCCTCTTATATTGTAAGACTTAGAGCTAGACAGAGTACTCCACGTGAGGTCTCAGCAGAGCAGAGTAGAGGGATGGAATCAGCTCCCTTGCCCTGCTGTCCCCGCTGCTTTTCACATTGGCTTTCTGGGCTGCAAGCACACATTGCAAACTCGTGCCAAGTTTCTCATCCATCAGCACCAAGCCCTTCTCCTCAGGGCTGTTCTCAACCCATTCTTCATCCAGACTATATCAGTGCTTGTGAATGCCCTGACACAGATGTGGGACCTTAGACTAGGCCTTCTTGAACTTCATGAATTCTCAAATAGTTGCAGTCAGCAGTTTGTTATTCAAATGGAGACCAGTGAGGAGCATTGCTCCTCAAAGGCTGGTATTGGACTTGACACTTCTGGACATCTTTGTTGATGACATGGACAAGAAAACTGAGTGTACCCCCAGGAATTCTGCAGGTGACACCAAGCTGAGTTGTGTGGTTGACACTGTGAAGGGATGTGGTGCCATCCAAATGGACCCTAACAGTCTTGAGACACAGGCTTATGAAAATCTCATTAAGTACTACAAGGTCAAATGTCTTACATCCTTGATTTTTTCCAATAATATGTGTTTGAAGTAGAAAATCATTGGGTGATATAAACTAGGTTGGAGACTAAGGAAACAAGCAGCAAATTAGGGCACACAGATGAAGCCCAAAATTAGAGAAATTCCAAATCTTGGTTCACAAAAGAGGAAATGAGAAAGACAACCAACTACTCACAATTTTTCATACTACTGTTGGTTCCAGCTTGCATTTAAAGTGATTTATATTAGAAGATGTATAAACTGTCATAACATCTAGTTGGGAGAAGATGAATCTCACTATTTAAAGGGAGACCGAACACCTTAGGTTTATTAAATAGCAATCTGTGAGATATTAGTACTGGAAGAAATTATTAACAAGGCCTATTTCCTTTTCAGCAAACTGAATATTTCTTCAAAATAATTTTTAATTCACATTTGAATGACCACAATACTTTATCTGTGGAAAATGTGCCTTCTAGGAAGTTATTTTGTGATGTAGATGTACATTGTTCTGATATTCCAAAGTGAAGCTATTTAGAGAAGCCTTGACTTTCTTGTTTCCAGCTTCCTATGCCTTCCTCTTACAGTTTTTATTTTTTTCAGAAATATTTTTTCACACGCAGAACTTCATACCTGTGGGGGAAGTGTGTCTGTGTGTGTGAGAGTGAATGGCAAATGGAAAAAAAATCATGGGCATAGGTTAATATTAATTTCTTAATCACTCTGTTTCTAAAACAAATATATGTGAGTTGAATATTTAGCAGGATTGACACATATTTTTCGCTGTTTGATACATGGAATAACTAATTATCTCTCACAATTTTCTTGATGGAAATAATATTATGACAGTTTAAGTCCAGAACTTGCTCAAAAGCAGCATTTTCACAATTCTGTAGCTAGTCTGAATACGTGGATTGTCTTCTGACAAACCATTCTTAGACATGCAAATGCAAGCTTCAACATTACTATTTGTACATTTTATACTTAGTCTTCACATAATTAGTATATTTTTAAAAATCCAAAATGCCAAAAACCAAAAAACCAGATAATCAGTGCAGTAATCAATTAACATGATCTTTACTATCTGAAATCACTTTTTTACTGCACTATGGTCCTAGAAGTAAATGCTATTAAACACTGATTATTATTTTCCCATTAACTTCTTTCCCTTTGCAATGTGTTAATATAAACAGAAAGACTGTGCAGCCATAGATCTAGTCAGTACATTTTATGATGCATTTTTTATATTTTTCTCTTAGATATTATTTAACTTGCTAAAATCCTAGGTTCTCTACTTAAACTTACAAGCTTACAACAACTTAGAAAAGCAAAAATATTTTTTCTGTAGAAACAGACAAATTATTTTTAATCTGTAGTCCAAGATCCCTAACTGGATTATATTATTCATAAAATTATTTGTGGTCAATAGACCTTGGCTGGCTGGCAGGAGCACACCAAGCTGCTCTGTCACTCCATTCATCAACAGGACAGTGGGAAAAAATAAAATTAAACTCTTTGGGGTCAATACAAGGACAGGGAGATTACTTACTAAGTAACAACATGGACAAAACAGAATTTCTTCCTTGATTTGAGGAAGAATAACCTGATTTGTTGTCAATTTCTTGTAATGGAGTAGAATACTTTGACATACTTAGAAACATGGAAAAAACTAAACCCAAATTCACCCATCCTTCCCTTCCTCTCAGATTTGATTTTCTCCCTAATTCTTTTACCTTCTTGACCCCTGCTATCCCTTCCATGTCATCTGGAGCAGGAAAGGTAGTTGTGCTTAATTCATAATTCTCCATCTATTCCACCTTTTCCTCCTCATGCTCTTCCCCTGTTTCAGCATGGGATCCCTGCATGAGAGACAGCCCTTCATGAAATGCTTCAACTTGGGTCCCATTCAAGGAAGTACAGCCCTTCAGGAGGATACCACTCCCATATGAGGCTACAGCTACTGCCAGAAAACTTTTTCCTCTGTGGGTTCCTCTTCACAAGTCACAGTTCCTGCCAGGCATCTGCTTCAGCTTGCAGTCCTCCATGGACTGCAGTGTGAATATCTGCTTTGCCATGGTCCTCCACAGGCTGCACAGGGACAACCAGCATCACCACGGTCTGCACCACAGACTGCAGGGGAATGTTTCTCTCACATTTTCTCACTCCTCTCTCACAGCTGTTGTACAGCATCTTTTTCTCTTATGCTTTCTTTCATACATTATCACAAAAGCACTATCAACTGTATTGATGTGCTCCTCTTTGGGCACTGGTGGGTACTTCTTGGAGATGGCTGGAACTGGATTTTTCTGACCTGGGGAAAACTTATGTGGTCTTCCTGGTGAAGCCACCCTGAAGGACCCTCAGCTACCAAAACCTTGCCAATTAAACCCAATACATTACAGTCAAGAATTTTAATTGCGCACACTCCTTCCAAAAGAATAAAAGTTCATGGAAATTGGAACAAAAAACAGATTTTGCACAGAAAATTTTTAGACATAAAAACTCCAACTCAGAACAGGAATCCCAGCATTATTCTGAATTCAGTACTTCCCTTCCTTTGTTGCTGGAGTACAGTTTTATAGGCCTTGTTTCTTTTAGATTGTTCAAAACCTTGTGCAACTCCAGGTGTGGAGACAAATCAAGCTTGAACTGTATGTAAAAATGCTTTCATGCATTTCAAATCCAGCTCTTCTATAATAAGCTTGCTTGCCTTCACTCCTAACTATGAAAGTTGTTTTATGCCTAGCTTCTCACATGAAATTGAGGCATTATCAGAGAAATAGATTCTCAAGTGCTTTCACACAATTCCCAGGTGCTATGATATACTCTTGCATATTGAAAAAAAGTAGTAAGAAAAGATAATTAAAAAAAAACTGTTAATCCAGCATGTTTAGAAATAAAACATGCTGCTTAGTATTATAATAATTCCCGTTTGCGTTTTCAATTTTCTGAAGACTATCGTAAAATATTTCCAACTGAGTTACTGTTTCGCTGTCTCAGTTACTCTATTAGTTACTCTATTTCTGGATTTAAAGTGTGTCTTCTTGCTTTATATGTCCAAGGAAGGATATTTCTAGTTTAAAGATTTATTTTAATAATTTAAAAAAGATACCAATATAATCCTTCTTACAGTTGCAATTGTAACACAGAAAATCTTCGTTTTAAATTCATAAAAAAAAGTATTTCCTTGCCGTTTGGACAATAAAAGGCTCAGAAATTTTCACAGCTTATTACAGGAGCAGTTAAGAAGAAAGGTTAACTTAATGCACAAGGCCACAGTATGGAGAGGTAAAAAGCACAGTGGAGGCCATCACTCCTAAACACTGAGGTAGCAGGAGCATTTATTTAGCCTTGGTATGTGAGAGGATTAGGTCTTAAATCAACTGATAAAATCCTCTCTCTCCTTTCTATTCCAATGACCTTTTCTTCTCAGCCTGTTTCTCTTTATGTTATTGTCAAGACTCTACAGGCTCCTGCCTTCTGCTCATCTGTGCTTTGGACAAGCTGAGCCTGCAACAAAATAATCCACTGCTGTTCCTCAGGATTCCACCTTTTCTGGTTCCCTCCTTCGTTCACTGAACATGTATGAATGATATGATATGAATGATAAGGCATGAGTCCATTTTTGATCAGCAAAAGGACAATTAAGACAACTTCTGAAAACTTTTAAATACAGGAGAGAAGATAAAATGCACTTAGGCAAGTGAGGTGTAATAGGCATTTTACTGAGTGTACTAAGTCCATATCACTTTTTAATATTAATTATAATTAATACAAATAAGAATTCAGGAATACTGATGAAGCAATCTCTGAATATTTGATATTTGTTGATAGAAAAAAAATGCAAAATTATAGTCACATAACTGAAGAAAACATCACATTCCAGGCTGGCAATGCTCACACTTCACATTAATATGGTGCCCCACATTAAATATATATATATCACTTTCTTATTTGTCAGGCTACTAGAGAAGAGAGAGAGAGAGAAAGAGAAATATCTAGATTTAATATATCTGCAAAATACAGATAAATCTGCTTGTGCATGTATTATTGATATCCCAGTATCAGAATGAGGAAGGTAACAAAACACAAAAAGTTTTAGCATTGCTCTGTAGAATGCAGCTGCCTGTACTTCTGCAGCTAAGACATTTCATTATTGCCCATTTAAGGTGATTATTTAATATTAAGCTTCATTTAATATGAATGCAAAGTGTATAATGCTGGATAGGTTTAAAGCATTAGTATCATTTTGATCCCACAAAGCAATCTATTGCAACATAGATTTAAGAATCTTTTCACTTTAAGAGTTAGTTAAACAGCTGAATGAGAAACTGGAGAAATATGGAGTTTCAACTTTAATTAACTGTTTTGAGTGACATCAAATCTGATGCTGGCTGCTATGTCATTTTCTTATGTCATAATGAAATCCTCATTAGGAATTATTTTCTGAAGATGAGACTTCAGTTGAATCAATGTTTCTAAATTAAACAAGGAAAAGAAATTTATACTTAGTGGAAAGCAACAACAATTGTTAAACAAATCTATAATAGTACATGTATAATAGTACAATTATACTGGGCAATACATCTGTCCTTTTTGTCACAAAGGTATCATAACACAGAAGCTAGAAAAACCACTATTTTCTTGGATATGCTCAAATTGTTGAAGAAAATGTACTCATCTTCCCCTACAGTTCTTAATTTCTTCGCATTGTTATGTCTACATCTGCCCTTTCTCCAGTTGTGCAGCTCCATGTATAGGTCATAAAGTTAGTGTAGCCCAAAGAGAATGTGTTCAACAGGCTCTCTCCCAGTGGGAACAATTATTTAAAAAAAAGCAGTGGGAAACAGGAAGGACAGAAATTCCCTGAATGTACACAAGAACTTTGTTGCCATACCTAATAGGGTATTTCAACAACGGACAAGTGGGACACATTTTCTGTTGAAGAGAGCCCTAAATTAAATTCAATTCTTGTCTCCCAAAATTTTTTAACTCTTGGAATACTTTTCTTTTTCATGTAATGAGAGGAAAGCATAGGTAGGAGTGCAGAACAGCCTGATTCTCTGTTCGTTCAAATTTTCATCAGGAAGAAATCCACACCATAGCATAAATCAGCTTTTACTTCAAAAACTGACCTTGGTTTCCTCAGAATAAATGGAATAGCTCAGTTTTCCTGCTCTCTCGCTATTGAATATCTCACACTGATTATAGATCAGTCAATGACAAAGCCCTTTGGCTTGTGGACTGAGAAGGTCTAGACATATTTTATCCATCTGTGTTGTTTTTTGTAACTTGTAGTTAGCTACAGAAATACTTGTAGCTGCAGAAATACTTATTCCCTAGAATGAGATTTCAATGATATTCCCTTCCATACAACTGAAAACCATTTCCTTTCCATTATTAACCATTGGGAAAAAAATCCAAAACCAATCAGGAACAACAAGAAAAAAGGGTTTCAAGACTTCCAAAGTGATTTTATCTTATTTAAAATTTACTACCTTCAAAGATTCTAGGAGCAAGTGTATTTTCTCTTGCCTTTCACTTAATCCATTTATAACCCCATAGTAACAATGAGGAAAAATTAAAGTTAGACAGTGGGGCAAACCTCTTTATGCATCATTTGAGCCCCACCTACCCTTAAAACATCTGTTAAAGCATACATTTATCGATGTTTCCAAATTACTTATTATTTTATTAGAAAATTTATCTTCATACATTCTCTCTGTTGGATGGTTAAAGCACCCCTCCTCTTGCTTAGAAGGTGATTATATTACAGACTACTGCATTTGCTCAAAAACATATCTTTACTAGTCATTAACCTTGTCAGCTGATACTCTAGTAATCAATACAGAACCTTCATAATGACACATATGGTCTCAAAGAGTATTTTTACACGCTTTACTCCAGAAAAAACAAGCAAACAAGCAAACAAAAACCACTAAAAAATCCAACCAAACAAGGAACATATAAAAGGTAAACCCAGGTAAAATATTTCAAATTGCAAATAGTTTTAATGGTATTTTCCTCATTGTTATCAAAGATGTTTCTTTTTCATTACTACTTAGTTTGAAATAAGAAGGGAGGCTATATTTGCTTGAAAGCAGTAAAAATAAGCAGATTTAAAATCTAATTTCTTCTCTGTATGTGTGCAAAGGAGACAGGGTTACTATGCTGGGTTCTGAAAATAGGTCTGATAGTTAGTTTGTCTCCTAACCTCTAACACTAAAATACTCAAGGCAATTTTCATTTGAATATATAACTTTGCAAGCCTTACCCTTCTGTATCATCTGTAATTTTGGGACACTGGATGCAAAGAGTGACGCTTATGTAACTTTTGGACTGGAAATGTGTATGATGCAAGAATTCTGTCTTGGTGCTTGAATTGCTGTGTGTACTCACTAAAGAAACCTTTTACATAGAGAGTTTTTCCTTCGGAGAGGAGCACGCAACCAACTTCCAGGCAATCTGAAAAAATATAATGACATACCTAATTAAGAAGATAATAAAGACATTTACTCAAGAAAAGCCCAAGACCAGTTATTTTTATATCCTAGCTAAAATAAATATAACATCTTGTTCCCAAGTGTAGGCACTTCTGCATATAACTAACTGAGGATTAATCATCATTACCCCAGGGACTTTGATTAGCTGCAATTTAGATAAACAGAAAATCTGTGAAATATGTGAAAGTCTGACTTTGTTCTCAATGTTGGGAGAATTCCAGTTACAAAAACTGTAAAATCAGAAATATAGAATTTTAACTGGCATGTTGGAAATTAAATAAAGCAGATAATCAAAGTAAATACAGTAAACCCCCAAACATTTACTGCCTAGCAGGTCTTATCAACAGTTTAAGATGCTGGAATGCTATGTACCATGTAAAATTATTTGATTATGCATTAAATGTTGACTGAGGAGGTTTACAGTAACTGAAGTAGATTGTGAATTACTGTGTCTTTGAGATTTACATAGATTAATCTCCAATTACCAAAAACATTGTGAAGACAGAAATCTTGGGGATTATTTTGTCTTGAGGTTTAGCAAAGGACATGAAGAACATCACAAAAATAATTTTGGTATGCCCTCATAGACACATTAGTTTTGAAACCATTCTTCTTTTTTTTCTCTAATTTTTAGTTTTGAAAAACACTTTTATAGAAGAACAAATGAGGTTTTTTGTTGGTTTATAGAATTCTATAACCCTGACCTGATTGTTCCAAACCTGGAGATGTAACTACAGAGTCACTACGACAACACAATACTCCCAAATTCTTTTCATCTGGTTCACAGGAAGCTTATTATTTAAGGGTATCATATTTAGCTGATCCAGGGATAGAAACAACACAAAGCAGAACTCAAAAGGTACACTAGAGATATAATTGACTGACATTTTTATATGTGTGATGTATTGCCTTTACACTGACAATACTTCTAGTGAGTATATTATTCTTTCTAAACAGTTCAAACACCATTGTATAAAAAATGTACTCTTTTTATGATGAAAAAATTGCATGCCTTATCCCATTTACCCTTACTTCTGGATTCTGTGGGAGTAACGGAAGAGTATATGTGCAAGCATTCACCAGCAGAATAATTAAAGAACTGATGTTGTCCATCAGCATGTCTTCTTCATGTTTGGGACTCCTTGCGTATATAGGCAATGACCGTTGATGGACCTATTTGAAACACACTATTATTTGGCAGTTCCATAAGCTGAATGAAAAAGTAAAAGTAATTGCACTGTTCCCAACCCACTGGATCCCTTGGGTGGACATGTCTAGTCCATGCTCTTAAAATGCAGGAAAGAAATAGAAGATAGCTGTGTGGATATTCTTTGTTTAGATTGATATTATCACCAACTGTTACTTGTACCAACTTGAAGAGCAGGAAAGTTTTGTCCAGATATATAGTGGAAGGAAATACTTTAGTTGTTGCACAAAAGCCTTTCTTGATGTCTCTGACTTCTAAAAAATCAGGAGAGGGACAAGGATAATTAAAAAGAAAAACAATACAAAATGGTTACCTGAAATGACAGGAGAAATGGTTTATTTCTGTATGCTGGACATTTCCATAAGAAATAAATATCCCTCATGAGGTTTCCATGTGCTCACTTCTTTGAGCTTATCCAGGTCTCTCTGGATGGCATCCTTTCCTTCAGATGTCTCAGCTGCACCAGTCATCATGGTGTCATCAACAGACTTGTTGAGGGTGCACTTGATCCCATACTCTATGTATCAGTGAAAACACTAAACAGCAAGTGGTCCAAGTATGGACCCCCGAGGGAAACCACTTGTCACTGGTGCCCATTGGGACGTTGAACCATTCACCACTACCCTCTGGGTACGACTCTCTGACCAATTCATTGTCCACTGAACCGTCCCCCATCAAATCCCTCTCTCTAATTTAGAGAGAAGAATGTTTTTGGGAACTGTGACAAAGGTTTTACTGAAATCCATACAGATGACATCCATAACCCTTCCCTTGTCCATGATGCAGTCATTCCATCACAGAAGGCCAGTAGCTGGTCAGATAGGACCAGGTTTTGTTCTGTCAGGAATGTTGCTGCAAGGTCAACTGTCACAAAAATCTTAAGTGTCTACCTGGCTCAGCAAATTTGTCAGCAACTGGGCTTCATCTCTTCGGAGATCAGCTCAGTAATGAATACTCATAAAGAGGAATGGGAACTTGAAGCCGGTAGTAGTTCTACAAGAGTAGTGAAACCACTCACCTCTTTCATACTACCACTTATTTTCCAGTCCCTTTTCCATGTTGTTTTAGGGATCGAGTCTGAAAGTATTTCCAATATAGGATTTGAAGACACCAATAGGAAAAGTAGAGTGTCAATTAAATGGATATACTGCTGAGCAGACAATAGAGATTTGATTCAGCACATATCAGGCTTTCATTTGAACCTCATTTCTCGCAGTTCTCTTGTTTAATTTCAGAAAGAGCTAGAAACTACTGACATGATGTAATGAACACATTACATTTAATCACATCACTAACACTGCCTGGCACAAGTTAATGAGCATTCATTTGAGATTTTGGACTCCTTTTCATTTTAGTCATTAAAGCAAATAAACATTGCTATCAGTAAATTGTCTCACTCTAAATAGAAAAAGTTTTTGTATGTGAGCAGCTCTAGCATTTGATATACCAGTTGTGATCTCAGTAGTGCTTCAGACTTCTACAAATATTACTCCTATCTGAAACCAAGGAGTTTGTTCTATAGGTCAACTGCATAATATCCCAACCTTCATCATCACAGATTTTAACTTCATTTGAATTTGGTTCTATTATTTTTCAGTGTTTATTCTCTCACAAGCATCTACATTGCCCTGGTTTTGGCTGGGGTAGCTGGTACAGTGCTGTGTGTTGAATTCAGCATGAGAATGATGTAGGTAACACACTGATGTTTTGGTTGTTACTAGGTTCTGTTTACCTGAAACCAAGGAATTCTTTTGTGTCTCATTTTCTGCCAGTGAGAAGGTACACAAAAAAGGCTGGGAGAAAGGTGACACAAACTGGCCAAAGGGATATTCTACACCATGGAATGTTATGCCCAGTATATAAACTGGGAGAATTACTTGGAAAGGGGAATGATCAAGGTTCAGGGATGGGGTCTGACATTGGTCAGCAAGTGGTGAGCAATTGTATTGTGCATAATTTGATTTTTCTTGGGTTTTATTTTTCCCATAATAATAGCAATACTAATAATTTATTATTTATTCTTTAGTTTTGTTTCCATTATTAGTCTGTTCATTCTTATCTCAACTTTTGATTCTCCTCCTCATTTTACTGGGGTTGGGGGTGAATGAGCAGTTGGTGCTGCATTGCTGGCAGGGCTTAAATCACAACAAATGTAAAATTCAAGTAACTGAAAATCAAATTTTTGTCCAATATCTATGTATTTGGCTTTAATAGATCATTATATCAAACTACTCTGTACATATGAAATTTATTTAAAGGAAATTTTCTGGTTTTCTCTACAGTGAGCTGCAACACGGCTTGCCCTAAGCTCTCATCTATGACAGTATGAGATTCTAGTTTAAGATGTGTTTTAAAGGAATTTCAAGTGTCATTGACATGTCAGCTCTTCTTTATTCTTTTAAAAAAGATCACTAGCAGAAACAGTATACTCCTAGTATATACAAGGGCATCAAATTTGAGCAAAATTTTTATGTTAGGGAAGATTTACAGTTTACACCATACCTTTTTTTTTCAATATCATTGGTTTAATTAACTTGAGCAAATCTGTGAGATGACACACAATAGTCATATAGCTTGTGTGGTATAATAATAGTTATAGTATTCCCACAACAAAAACAAAATAAAAATAGTTTCTTCTCATGAAAAATGTAATTGCAGTTTATAATAACGACTTATAAATCATATTTCATATCTTAAATTATAATTTTCCTTATCAGGACACAGAAAAAATATGAAAGGAAATTTTAAATAAAAAGTCAGTCTGTCTGGGACAAAAGCAAAATTCCTTAAATCTTAAGAAAATTCAAGTAACAGACCTCTCTTTAGGTTTCAAAAAGGAGAAGGAAAAGCCAAAAAATGATCATAAAGAGATGTTTCTGTTTTAAGAAAAAATCCAGAAAACCAGTAGCATTCAAGCCAGTTTCTGCACCACCTTTATATCATTGCCCTTACAAGCAGTCCTTTAGTATATGGAATATTTTGCTTATTTGTTTCTCTACTTACTGAACTTGGATTATAATTACCTAGGTGTAAACATGCCACTACATTTTGAATAAATGGAAAGGTTATTCTCCAAAGTGAATTCCTCCCAACATGCAGTAGAAATAATCTATAAAGGTGGACTTTAGTGCTGGGTCCTAATTAAAATAATTTCAATAGTAGAGTGAATGTTAGGTCCATGTATTTCTTTCACACATTGTTTATTGGTTAAGCGCTGGAGTGGAGAGCTCTCACTAATAATCAGTAAATCATTGCTGATGCCCAAAAAGAGTCCCATCCCTTCCTCTTGCCTTCCTCAATTCTCTCTTATTATTTTCACTTAGGATGAACAAATTATCAAGGGACATCTCAGGCTGCAAACTCATTATCTCTTCTCTAATTATAGACACACACACACACACAAGTACCAGGCATTTGTTCCCACTTATGTGATTCATCTCTATAAGTTCCTGAAAAGGGTGACCTAGCAAACTTAGAGCAGACCTGACAGACTCAATTCCTATGAGAAGAAAAAACAGGATACCTGTCTAGCAAGATTCAGAAGACTGGATTTTTTTTTAAGTGTCAGATATAGCTTAAGTAAGAAGGATTATACAAAGCCAAACAACTGAAACCCCCCCTCAACCCCTTCCAAAGGCAAAACAAACAAAAAAAAAAGAAAAAAGACATTTGCTATTCAGCAAAACATTCCAAAGAAGTGTAAATCTGAAATTTTCAAAACTAAAAATTCTAATACAGGATTAATGTACAACTATTCCTAAAATTTTTGCTACTGGAAAAACTAAAAATGGTAGGAGTGTTAACAGCTGTCAGAAATGGATTCAGGAATAATTCAAGCAGCCAGGAGCTTGGGGTTAAGAGTTCAGTATCAAGTCAATTAGATAAAAATACATTTAAAAAGGAAAAAAAAACCAAGAATAAAAAATTAGTCCTACAGATATATTATCTAGTCAGGACGTGTGTATATATTTATTTTAAATGATAATTCCCACCAACAAAACAACAGCCTTACATGAGCAGTCACTTATGAAGGTAGATTCAAGACTATTTCCTTTTTTAAATTCTTCTAATAAGCTTTTCAATTAAGGATGCTTAAAGCCTAAGAAGGTTTTTTTTGTGCATTAAATCAAGAAGTAAGAAAAGAATTATGTGTAGTGTGAAAATTGTCAACATATGTTACCAACAGAGTTCCAAAAAGTTCTATGCTGAGACATGAGGCATTCAACACAAATCTATTAAAAAAACCCACAACAAATAATGAGGTTTTACCTGATACAAATGCTGAATTTAGGATGAGGAAAACAAGTCATTACTGTAAAGAGTACACAGATGTATGCAGTAGGGGGAATAAACTAGAAGAATTAAAAATTGATATGAAATTTCATTGCAGTTACAGAGGTGTGGTGTGATGCTCACATGACTGGAATGTTGCCATGGATGTCTCTGCCTTTTTTAGGTAAGAGAGGTGAAGTGATGGATTTGCTCTTTATGTGAGGGAGCATCTGGAATATCTCAAGCTCTACCCAGGAGCAGACAAATTAATTGAGAACTTATGGCTGAGAAGTAAGGGACTGGATAATATGGATGATAATATGACTGGATAATGTGAGCGGGCATCTGCTATAGGCTGCCTGACCAGGAGGAGGAAGTTCATATGAGACTTTCTATGGAAAACACTGCCCAAGGAAGTCCTGGAACCTCCCTCTCTGGAGACATTCAAAATGCACCTGGACACATTCCAATTTAACCCATTCGAGGTGGTATTCCAGAGGTCCCTTCCAAGCCTAACAGTTCTGTCATTTTGTGATCTGTGACACCAAGGTTCCAAAGGTAGAATTAACTATCTAAGCTAAAAACTAAACTCACAGGATACACTTGCAACAGGTAAACACATCTGGGACACAGGTGATTGGCTGTCAAGTACCTTTTAAATATTCAGTCATCAGAGAAATATCTGCAATTTAAATATCTTGTTAGATTTAATAACAGTTGTCAAAAAAACACATTAACATGCCTAGGGGATTAATTCCCACCTTCCTTAACTGCATCTATGTGACTAAGACAAGATTCAACATGTGCTGTATAGTCCCAGATGAATATATTTCCATGTTTTATGCAAAGATAATTCAAACTAGCTGAAATCTTTTAAAAACATTGTTAAATTAAAAGGCATACTTCAAATATAGAGAAATGGAAATTTTGTAAGTCATGTTCATTCACACAACAGTCTGCAAATGTACCAGATCACAACCTTGTTTAATCAAGCTCAGCCAACAAACTTCCTTTTGACTGAAGTTTCCCCTAAATTTCCCCTAAAATCTTCATAGAGACATTGATGAACTGTGAGATGAATGAGAAAGCAGTTTGGTGGGTTAAAAACTGCCTGAATGATTGGGCTCAGAGGGTGGAGATCAGACATATAAAGTCTAGTTGGAAGCCAGTAGCTAGCAGTGTATCCCAGAAATCTATATTGGCCACATCACCAAAAAAGACTGCAGTGCAGAGTTCATCCTCAGTTTGCAGATGGCACAAAACTGGCAGAAGTAGGAGAGGACCTGCTGCCATCCAGAGGGGCCTTGAAGAAATGATCTGAGAGGAATGTCCTCCAGATCAGCAAGGGGAAGTGTAAACTCCTGCAACTGGGCACCAAGCTGAACATGAACCAGCAATGTACCCTTGAACCAAAAAAAAGGCTAATGCTCTTCTGGCATGTATTAGACAAAGCATTTTCAGCAGGTCGAGAGAGGTGCTCCTTCCCCCCTGTTAAACACTGGTAAAATCACATCTGGATTGTTGTGTCCAGCTCTTTCTTCCCCAGAACAAGACAGACATGGATGTACCAGGGAGGGTCTGACAAAGTGCCATGAGGATGATGATGGGACAGGAACATCTCTGTCCTGAGGAATGGCTGAGAGAGTGGAAAAGGCTGTTCTGCATGGAGAAAAGAAGGTTTGGGGGAGATCTAATTACTGTTTATAAGTTCCTGATGGAGGAAATGAAGAAGATGGAGCTAAGCTCTTTTAATTGGTGCCCAGTGTGAGGACAACAGGCAGTAGGCAGATACTGCAACACAGGAGACTCCCTCTAAAAATCCAGAAGAAGTTTTTCAATATGAGGGCAACTGAACACTGTTGTCTCATAAGTTGCCACAGCAGTTGTGTATTTTCCATCCTTGAAGATATTCAAGTCCACCTGGACATGGTCCTGGGTAATCATCTGTAGGCCTCCCTACTTGAACAAGGAGATTAGACAAGGTGACTTCTAAAGGTCCTTTTGAAGCTCCACCATTTTGTGATTCTGTGACTGAAGTTTTATTATCTCCCTAATTTTTAAAAAACACATACAAGATGTCATGTGTGTGACTATTGAAGTTATCTCTCTATCATAATTTGGTTTTTTTAAATTTTATTTAAAAATTGTTTTTTTAAGTTTTTAATTTATTTTTTTTTAATTTTTGGAGGACAGGTGAAAGAACAGTATATTTGACTTTTTTCACAGTAGCTTGAAAGAATAACATGATTTTAGGACAAATAATAAGATATTCATGTTGGTCCAGGTTGTAAATCATGAAAACTGACATAGCCTTACTGAAGTGGAAGCATCTGACCTTTTAATGCAGTTAATATTTTTAAGGCTAGGTAAATAAATTAAAAAAAATAACTCAGAATTAAAGTGTGTGGCTGTTCTCTTATTCAACTACATAACTGCACAGCCCATGACAGGCATCAATCACTCCAGGAAGAAAACATAACAGGGTCATAAGTACGTGCACAGCAATGTTCAGCAGAACAGAAGTTAAATAGAAGCCTGTACTACAAAAGCTAAGCATTAGCAAGAAAGACAAGTTTTGTAGTTTACAGAACTACTATTATATACGTTTTCATGAAAAAAAAAAATTGTGCTTAGATTTTGGCTTGGATTTTTTAAATTGAAATTATTATTAAAAACACACAAAGAGGAAAAGTCAAAGACCAAAGTTTCAAGCATTGATAGTAAGAAGGTTATTTGAAGTGGTTGGATAGCACTGCTTTCTAGACTAGTTTAACAAATAAAGTTTGAAAGAAGTACCTAAAAGCCATAGAAATTCGTTTGGAAACAAACTATTGATTCAAAGATGAAGATTTAGTTTAAAATAAATAAAACCAAAACAAGGATGGAAACTGAAAAGAATCTGGTGTCTTTGCAGGTACTGCAAATCTCACTTTTGGTGAGGTGATCATGAAAGTTTTTGCTTTTGCCATAGAATCATAGAATGATTTGTGTTGGGAGACACCTTACAGATCACCCCATAGAATCATAGAATGATTTGGGTTGGGAGAGACCTTACAGATCACCTATTTTCAAACTGTGTGCAATGGACAGGGACCCTTTCCACTACACCAGATTAGTTCTGTATCTCTTAATATTTGCCTTTAATAACTGCAAGATGCTTCATATGTACATTTTCTTATTATGACATTATCTACTAGTTTCAATATCTCTTCTTCCTTCATGGAATTTAGCTTTCATATGCATTTGTAGAGAGAAATCACAGCTGTTTTCTACTTTTGTTCTGTCATACAGAAATTTTTCTCATCTGTTGCTTTTTTATGATGAATCCTTCCTTACACTACACATCTAAATAGCATTTCCTGTCCTTATTTTAATTTACCATCTTGGAAAGAGATAGGTGAGAGTACACATAATCCTGCAATTTAAATTTTTTCTGACTATTATAGTTCATGAGTATTTTCCAGTCTCAGTGGAAATAGCTTTTCTTGCTTATCTAAGAATAATCAATTATAATGTCAAAGAGGTATAGCATATTATTTAAGTAAAATTATTTTGCAATAAGACATATTAGATTTTATTTCAGCTTCCATTAACTTCATCATTGTAATTACTCCTCTGCTCATTTTTTTCCCTTAATATGTCTGTATCTGTCTTACTCTCTGGGTATTTTTTTTATTTCTGATATTATTACTCCTGATTCCTCACTTTGCAAAAACTTTAACATTGTTTTTCACATCAATTAATGTAAAATTATAGAATAAATATTTTAGACTCTACACTTTTCAAGGTAATTTTCAAGGCATTCAAAGAAATGCCTTTCAATTACTTCAGTTAGATTTTTCAGAACCTTTCTCCTATCAGCCAAACAGAATAACCCTCAGTTATTAGTTTCTCCAATAGAAACTCTATTAGTTTCTTAGTTTCTCTATTCTTACAGGTTACTTTTTGCTGTATTTACTGCAGCTTTACTGTCTAGTCTACTCTTACAGCACAGCAGCTGTATCTTAAATTGAACTTTACACAGTTCTAAAACCTTCTCCTGTCTCCTTCAGTGTCGGCTAGATATAAAGTCAGCATGTCTTTGAGTGGGTCTCCTTTTATCCCACATCTATCTGTTAATTGCAAATGGATTTTTAAATTAGAAATATGTGTAAGGATAGAATTTGGACCATTATTCTTCTTGTTCAGATGACTAAAGTCTAGACAGAAATCTGAAATGCCTCACTTTATTAATTGGAATGCTTATAATGGATCCATAGTAATCCATACAACAACATTCTGTTTGCAAGATGGATCTGGGAGCTTAGACTACATGCAGCAAATTCCACAGGACTAGAATTATGTAAGTTTTCCATTCAGCTCAGTAAACTACTATGTATTTCTGCAGCCTGAATCTAATGCCAAGGATTTATTTTAGAATTTAAATAAAGCTCAGTTTTTACTGCCATTAATTAAAAATGAAGCTATTTTTGTTTATCTGAGATACTTTAAAGGAAAGCAAGCAAATCAAGCCAGAACAAATAGATTTATATGTGAGCACAAACATTCAATTATGGAATTGCTCCAGCCTTCATTTCATTTGGTCAAGGTTCTTTTTCCCCTTGAGCAGCAAAGTAGTCTGCTGGCAGCTAATGAGGTGAAAACAAACAGACATAATTAGAAATTGTGTAATTAACATATTTACCACTATAAATACTGATTTGGTGGAAATTATGATTTTGACAAATTTCCAAATTTTAAAGTGGAAAAGAAGAAGAATTTTTTAAGGAAAATATATCTGATTCTATAGAGTATAATTTAATCTTTATTTTTAATTTGTTACTTCTGAAATGTTGCATTTTATGTAATGTGTTAATATCTCACCAAGAAAGAGATCAATGCACACTCTTTTACCCAGTGTCATTATATATTAATTTTAAACAATTCAAAAATTACCATTATGCTTTTCAGTATATTTTATTCTTCCCTTCATTGGGAAAATATAATCAAACCAGTCAAACTATACTATAAACATCCCATACAGTCCCTCCAACTCCCATGGGACAGTATATTTACCCCCACACTGGAAAATAAACATGACTCACAGTGGCTCCTCAGTGTTATCTTGAAAAATATTCAAAGGTTGAATTTAACAAGTTAAGGTTTACTTTACATCAATGGAGACTTACAAAGTTCTGAGACCTGAATCATCGGTTGGAGATGCTCCTCATTTTATCTCAGTCTATGATGTATGGAGAGCCTGGGACATGTAGGATATTAATTTACCTTCCTTCAGGTCACTGAATGGCTCTTGGGCCAAAGCTAAATAGCCTGTGGGATATAATATTAACTCTATGCAAGACGTCCAGGTTTGAAACTTCTTCACATTTAAAAACTGTACAACCAAAGTCTTGACATTTTTTTCCCTATAAGAATACCCCTGAGAGTGCAGGCGGAAAATTTTAATTAACTCAGTAGGCAACTGCATTTTTTACTCTGATCTTCATTAAAGGCCCCTTGATTATTCTGTTCTCATTGTCCATCTGCAGACCCCCCGTTGACAGAAACATGAATATTGCACAGGGAAATAGTATATGAGGTGATTCTGTGGGGGGGAATAAGGAAATGTCCTGCAGATGTAGCAGATTCAGTTCTACTTCTGCAAAGGCTGATACAGACTTGCAGGAAAGGAGAAGCATGTAAAGAAATATTAAAAAAAAATAAACTGAGCATATTTCTTCCATACTTCTGAGATTTAGTAATGTTACCACAGTGATTTCTATAAGGTCCTTATGATAGAGAAAGTAAAAACTGGAGTCATTGCTACTCTATAGGAAGGGATCATGAGAGAGAGCATATATCTGTTATAAAGCCAGCCAATGTCTTTTAAAAGTCAGAGTGGGTTTGGACATAGTATGTTCATAACTTCTGACAGAATAGCAATAAATGCCGAAATCAGGTTGGACAAAACATACTTTTGGTTTAATTTTTTTGTCTTTATCAGTTAGGTTTAGGAATTCCTAAAAGTAGATTGTGTCCACCTTACAGGAGTGGGGTATTATGCACTTGTACAAGAGGCATCAAGGATAATCCCCAGTCACAGAGAATCTGGTATATTTCTGTGAGATCCACAGCCTTGCTTTATCCTATACCTTCTATTTTCCTGTGCTCCCTCCTTGACCCCTGCCCCAAGATCTATTTGCACTGCCACCACTACAGTCAAACAAAAACCATTAAAATCTCTGTTCAAGAATACACTAAAGACCAAGTATGAGCAGTCTAAGCCATTTTATTTGAAAGGGACAGGTGTTATTTCAGAAGCTAGATTTGCAAACCCAACCGTAATTCAACACTGATGAAAAACAGAGGAGCTGGAGATTGAACAGCAATAATCTGGAAATAGGCCCAGCAGAGAAACATCGTTTCAGAATAATACATCAGTGAGGGACATACATTTTAATGAGAAAATCCAGAGGCCCAGAGATTAACCTGCAAAGAAATTCAGTAGCTTTCAGATAAGATTTCAAGTCAGACCTGATATTCATACCAGGCATCTAAATACATCCACATTAATTTGATTTCTTTAAAAAGATATGAATGAAATCAGAAGCATTGTGTTTACTTCGTATGTCCCTATGAAGAAACCTGTCCTATATTGCACAGAGTCCACCAACATTTATTAAAGCTCTGATAAATAATCTGAGCAAGAAATAATCTTTCTTTGTCATAGTGAAAATACAATCTAAATAATAATGGGAAAGTACATTAACTTGACCTCAACTTTTATAATTGTATTTTTCTACTAAACCAGGTATATCAATCAGTCTCTTTGGAGCATTGACAGCACGGAGCACAAAAAAGGCCCTGAATAGTATTTGATTTATTTTAGGAGGACATTTAGTTACAGAATTTCATAATTTAACATCAGGATTACAAATAATACGTGTAAATAATTGTGATGTTATAGTCGGTGTTCTCTATAGGCCACCTGACCAGAAGACCAACCACCAAATGAGGCCCCAGAGACCAGGGGAAGAGTCTGAAAGAAAGACATCACCTAATGGAAAATGTTCTGTTCAGGAAAGACATAGGCAAATGGGACACACATATAATCTATGGGACCTGATGCAATTCACCCAGAAGTCCTATAGGTGCTGGCTGATGTCATTGCAAGGCCACTCTTGATAAATTTTGGTTGATTGTGACAGCTGGGAGATAGGTTCTCAAAGACTGAAGTTTTCCGTAATATATTTCCCACTTTCATCTTTTCTGAGCCGTTCAGTGAGGAATATACAGATATTAATTTATTTATTGCAATAGGCATGCTGAAAGAAAAGATATTTAGAATCACTATAACGTGTCTTGATTCAAGTACTTCTATTCATCTTTATGTTTTAAAAAATTCTACAAATGCTCTCACAGTTTGTAATAAAGGCAGTGGGAAGATCTCAACAGTTTTTCAGTTCTTAGTGGAAAATATATTGCTAAATGAAAGCAAGCACTGTACCTTAGACTATTAATTTCTCAAAAGGAACAATCATCTGTGGAACAAATATACTCCTTTGATGGTTTTTTAATGGCAATGGGTCATACAGATGAGCATTCAATTTTATATTGTTATTAACAGCTGCAACCATTCCACTTCCAGACAATGCACTTTAATCTGAGACTTGTTGCTAGTTTACATCTCATCTTGGCATAGGCATACCTGGAGCACTGAAGGGACAATTTAAAATTTATGATGGTTGAGATAAAAGGTGCTCAAGCCTTAAAATAAAGTTCTGATCTTCCAGCTGTAAAATCCACCAAATGAATATGTTTGCTACTAAACTTAATTTCACATATATTTCTGCCGTGGTTTGTTTATTTATTTCACTCCAATCCTAGAGCAAGAAAAATAATTATTTTTATTATTATAACTTTTTGCAATTACTTTTGAAAAATTGGGTTTTCAGTAAATGAGACACTTAAAGTATAAATATTTTTCTGAGTCCTTTGATGTTCCTTTCTTGGACCGTGTCAAGATTCTCATGCTTAAATATTCTTACCTAATTTTAAATTAAAAATGGATTTGGACAGTTCTGAACAGCATAATACCATATAATAATCCTCTACAGAATATTTCTAGGCAAATTTAAATTCCTATTCACTCTCAAATAAAAGGTGCTTTAATGGTTGGACTCAAAAATACATAACCTATGTTATTATTACAAAGATTATTACTCTGATATGGAAAGTATATCAAAAGCTTGTTCCACAGAAATTCACAACAAATACAAAATCACATTAATAATGATGACTTTAGTCATATAAATTTCTCAATAGGGGCATAAAAAAGAAATAAAAAAAATCTGCACTTGAACTAAAATTTGTCATAGACCATCAACAGCCATATTTTCTTCTCCTCTGTTTGAGACTTTGAAACATTCAGAAGACTATTAAAGCAGTATTTATTATTGAGCTTTCCTAATTGACTTCACAAGCTATATTCATTGCTAACCTAAAGTAAAATCTGTATGGACAATTTTAACTTGTGCTAAGTCTGACAGAAAATGATGTTTAGAATTTAGTTCAAGGGTGCTTTTGAAACAATTGAAAAGAATATTTGTCTGATGTTAAAGAATCCTTGAGTCTTTCTTTTATGAGCTGTAGCAAAAATGTGGCAATTTTTAAATTCTGGAAAGCCTTTTCTTTCAGATAACAATCTTTCAGATTACTTCTTAAGAACAGAAAAAGAGTGGCATCAGAAAACCTTCACAAACTAAAAGCCTAAAGGACACATACTGCAGGTTCTGATTAAATAGTGTGGCAGTGATTTTTTGCTTGTCATCTCTGGCAAAATTCTTGATTCTCAAAACCCTATATGTAAAAGTTATTAATCCATCATCTTAACTCAAAATGTTTATTTTTGAAATTCATTTGTTGAATTCAGGATGCTTACCAGCATCATATATTTTCCACATAAAATGTCCCAGATATTCTTCACTCTGTTTGGAGATTTGACATCATCACTTTTTAAAAAAGGCTATGGGATGGCGTTTTCTATGTGTCTGCTTGCTTGCACAGCCATGCTCTGCTACACAATCTCAAATCATGCCTTTGTAAAATGTTGCAGCAATCACCACTTTCTTTTTAAAAGAACAGCTTTTTCTTCTGTTCATTCACCAGCTCCATTTAGAGCTCTCCTTGATGTTCAGTTCTTTTCTCTCCCTTAGAGGAGTTGAACACCTTTCTTCCTTGATATCATTCAACTACACCTAGTATTCTGAGTTTCTATGTGATGGGAGAGCAGAGCGCGCTACCTTTTTTTGTGCCATTTTGCAGTAAAGAATAAAATAATTTTTAGGCTAACAAAGCCTGTAAACAAGGCTTTAATGCAGAGAGATCATAGTGGGCAAGAAAATTACTATATGATTGCAGCCACCTGCAGATGCCCAGTATCCAGATGCTGTTGCAGAGGTTGAGTATGTTTTACTGAGAATGAAAAAAGTTGTTTTGTCCTTAAACACACACACATACACACACACACACATATATATATATACACATACATATTTTCCCCCAGTGTCCCTGATGTAGTCTGGCAATTATTTAGTTTTGTTAACTGTGAATGCACATCTTATTAACTGTGAAAGAGACCTGTATAGTACCGTAAGAGCAAATGATGGGTTATGGTACAGACAAGTTGCAAGCTGAACGGATTACTTTTACTACCCCCACTACAAAGTAGAATTCTGCCCTTATAAGAAAAATTCTTTCCTCTGTGCTTTTAAAACCAATTACTTTGCTTCTGAAGATTGGCCAGTGAAAAATGCCATTGACGATTCCTGTTAATAACAAATAATGAACATCAAAGGAAGATGTAAAAAAAATGAGTTACACTTCAACCTTGGACACAACTTTCTTTCCTGTATCAGACACAGTCATTCTGTATCTCAAACTATTGCAAGGAACTTTATTCACATTTTTAGCTGTTTGTTCTCTCAAACATCATCTCAGCTCTTGAAATCTAGTATAAGGTGGTTTTTTGTTTGGTTTTTTTTTTTGTTTGTTTGTTTGGTTTGGTTTTTGTCACTATCTGCTACAGATGTTGGTATCCAGCATACCTCTGCTGCCTGCTCAGTTTTCTGGGGAAAGCACATTTGATCTCCATGATTTTTAAACTTTGCTAGCTTTCATTTTTACTGAAGAAAATAACACAAAGCAGGCATTTTCATATAGGATTTTTCACATAAGCAGGTGTTTCATATTTATATGTTCAGTTTTTTCTCACTATATTACTACCATTCCAACAAAAAAAATCAGAGTAGTGTGTGGTTTCTAAACTGATACCTTCACTACAGACAAATAGGCAGCTTTTCATAAATTAAAAGAAAAAATACCAGGGAGTGATACTTTGTTGTGGTGGTTGTAGTGGTAGGAAAGTAAACAAAACTACAGTGCAACAAAAATCCAAGCATGGTAAAGTGGATCATGATTATTAACAGTCTCTGCAACAACAAGTATCTGTCAGGGTTCTTTTACCCTTGTAATTCACACTTCTCCTTCAAAACCCACTTTCAATGGAAAAAATACTCTGCTATTCCCAAGCCATTATTCCTTCATAACAGACTGTTAGGTAAAACAGGGAGAAAGTATGCAAAAATCTCCCTCTCTTGTCCTAGCATGGCAGCCTAGTTAAGGGCTGATACAATATTAGTGTAAATCTGAAGACTGAGTTTTCCTTCACATTAGAAAATAAGCACTGGTAGAGAAATAGATTTTCTTAAGCAGCAAGAACTTATCCCATCTCATTTCAGCAAGCAGAGCTTGTCATAGGTGCCAAACTCATTACTGCGAGTAAAGGCACTGCAGGGCTGTTCCAATGGCAGACAGGGCTCTATGCACATTTAGGCTGTGAAGAATGAAGTCTGCATTGACAGTATGGAAAAGAGGAAGAGGTAAGAATTAAGGAAGGTTCAAATCCTTTTCATTGCCATTAATTTTATAAGTGAGTACAGTAAATATTTTGTAAGTATGCTGCATTAGAAGTTGTTGAATAAAAAATGAAAAAGAGTAGACTTTACAGTCTCTTCCTGGTGTTTCAGGCAGTAGAATATCCTTTGCTTCAGGCACACCCTTAAGCAATTGTTTGGCTAAGACTGTCCAACTCTATTAACAGACCATGAGCTCATTACCATGAGATACATGGTAATAACCCCAAATAAATTTTATTAGGACAACAAATTATCTTTGCCTAAAAAATATTCTTGCAGGAGCCAAGAAGAGGGAAGAAATTTTTTATTTATGACTATCTACTTGAAAAGATCAAAACAATAAAAGTGTTCATTAACACATAAAAATCATAATTATCTTCCTTGTAAAATGCATTTTAGCAGACTCAAACTATAAGAATTGATATGGCAAACTGAAACAAGAAAAAAATTGCTTTGTTGCTTATTTTGGAATTATTTTCTTACACCCATTTCCTCTCAGTGTCTGGCCAGTTGCATAATGGATCTTTCTAGTCTATGTTATTAACTTCTCCAAGAAGTCTTCCTTTTATAAGGAGCCTGGCATCACCAAATTATGCAGCTTAAAAATATTTTCCTTTATCCTTTTCTTTTTTATGTTTGACCATTCAATTTTAAAGGGAGAGAAAAGCAGGCTTATCCATAGTAACACTAAAATCTGCTATGAGTTACAGGTCTGAAAGGTTTTATATTCATTTGTACAATCTAATTCAATGACTTCACACAACCTCATAGTGTGTAAAAAGAACTCTGAAAAGTCTGTGAATATTGAAATGGCGTAATCTGTGTGTTCATGGTATTGCTGATCTAACTGAAGAAGAAAAGCTCTGAAATCTAGTCTACAACCCACGGGGTTACACTGTGACTTCATGCAATGTTATATCAACTCACTCTGGTTAGCCTTGTTTTGATTTCTGTGACTGAGTCTATCTTCTGTCTTGGATTTATAAATTATTCAGCAGAGTCTCCTTAATGGATCTTGACTTTCTAAAACTATCATGTTCTGCCCTTGCATGTACATATATATTTTTATATATATATATACCTTTATTTAATTTTATAGACATACAATATTCTTAAAACTTGATCTGATCCTGTATTTTTTTCACAGCCTAGCTCAAATAATTTTCTCTTCATTAGGAGAGATTACTTCAGACTCTGAATTGGAATATTCAACTGCATATGTCATGCATTCTAAAATTCATTTCAGTTGGAACAAAAGCAGAAAGCAAGGGGGTTTATGTTTTATTTTGTGGGTTTCTTGTATTGTTTTTGCTTTGTTTTCAAATGGAATATGCAATTCAATGCCATGAGGTTGTTAGCAGTACAAAGTGAATTATTTATTGCGTGCTTTTGCAAATCGATTGGAAATTATTTCTACACAAACCAGTACAGAGAATTTTAAGAGGCAATCACAAGTCATAACAACACGAATGTGAAGAAGTAATGTCACCATCTGATTTGAGACGCCATGTTGCCTTCTTCCTTCTTCCAAAGGTCTTGGAGACTGAAAGTTTAAAAAGCTTTTAGTTGTATCTGTCTTTTGGATATGCCCATGAGCAATTTCAAAAGTGATGCCATTAGTGCATCTGGACTTTTCTCATGGACATTACATTCTGGGACTTTTCATTGTGGAATCTGGAAGATTTTTCTTCTAAAATGAGAGGGTTTAGAGCTGTTAACTCTTGCTCTGACCTTTAGAAGTAGAACAGGAAGTACAGTCTTTCCACTAATGAAGGATTTTTAGCAACTCGATTATTTCTCCAAGCATCCTTCAACTATTTTACCATTAGAGAAAGACCAACATTTCTTTGATAAAAAAAGAGAAAATAGATATGATGTATGATATAATTTTAATATCTTTTCCACAAAGCCCCCTCTCTGCACCTAAGGATTACCTCATGAGATGAACAGATTCTTCTATCTAGTCTGCTAATAACTGTCAAGAGAATTCGAATTTAGGTGCTACTTTGATTGTCTGATTCAGAAAATTGCTTATGCTAGTGGTTATGAAGTTTCTTTTTTTTATTTTAGTGAAGAATATATTTTTTCAAGTCTTGTATACTCTAATTGAAGGAAAGTTTACCAAAGTACAGCTCACAATTCATATAAATGAACCCTAAGTTGGAAGACCTACTGGACTTCAAGAAGAAGCTCCAGTCATTATATATGCCAGGCATAGAGGTTTAGTTATGTAAATTATGTATAAGCAATCATGTATAAACAGACTTCACAGTAAAGAATTTCACAGCTTCATAGCAAAAAAGACAGATGTAAAAGCAAAACGAATACAAATTAAAAATATTAATTAAGCAGAATATGAATAGGGGAAATATCTTGAAATATCACTGAACATATCAATTACCAGAATAAAATTCTAAGGTGTCATTGAAATTGGGATTCATATCGATCGCAATAGGATTTCACCTTCAGAGTTTTACTCCAAACCACCTTTTTTTTTTTTAATTAATACTTTCAGTGGTAAAAAAAAATGAAACCGAAATATATTTTATCTGGACTCTACACAAGGAACTGTCTGGCAGCAACAAGCATTACAAGACTTGACAGGATGGATTTTTAAACCCGACACAATCATATCAATCAGAGGGCACAAGCCAGAGCAAAACTTAATAACCTGCTGCCTCCTGCATTGATGACAGCAAAAAGAAATCCATAAGCCAGGCAGTTTAAGGCAGCTTCAGTTCCTTCCAAAGCCTTTATAAGAAATACAGGTTTCACTACAGCCACAAACCAAAACAAGATGCCATGAAGAAAAACTGCACTATATTTTAAATCAGCTAAATGGGTATTGCAAAAAGCCTTGTTCCATGAGAGCCAGTATGAGCAGCCAAATAAAAATAAAAGTAAACAGCAAAGACCAAAAAATTTGGACTGACTTATTTACTAATTATAATTCAAAGATACTGGGCAGGATAATTCTCTTAGGATAATTGCCCTTTCATGTGGAGAATTTGTCAGAGAAGAGCAATACAATTCCCTGGGAAGTGTTATTCTATGGTGAAAAGAGCTGGAGTACTGCAGAAAACTGAGGGACACCATTGTCCAGAACATATTTGAAGTGCCTACCTGAAAATGTGTGCTTAGTGATTTTTATTCTGAATTCTAACATGGTATGATGGGCCATGAGGGTGTTGTACATTCCTTTTTCATAACATTTTGAAACAAAACATGGTCGAAACAAATAAAGGAGTACCACCTTGTCATGAAGTCTCACTTGTCCTTCCAAGATCACTTGGCAAGTCATGCAGTTTTAAATGGAAACTCTGACTTTAGACATAATGCGAAACTAGGTCTCTGTTAGTCGAGATTTTTAATAAGAAACACAACTGTAAACTTTAACCTATGCTTGTTGATTGACAGTCATATGAAAAGAAAACTATTTAAGTCTCAACAGGATTAAACATAAACTTTATGCAAATGAGAATCATAAGGGCCTGTCCTGCCAATATTATAGTATGAAATATCACTTTCAAAATTACCAGTATTTATAGATACTTAATTTTACATCAAAGAATAGGGATTTGAAATTGCAATCAGAGCTGCTACTGTAAAATTACAGTCCTGCTTACCTGTCCTGCTTACATGGAATCAATTTTGTTTTACTAGCAGATACAGTCATGTGTTTCAGTTTTAGGATGAGGCTAATGTTGATAATGCGCTGATGGTTCAGTTACTGCTGAGGAGAGCTTACACAGAGCAAAGATCTTTTCTGCTTCTCACTCCACCGCACCAGGGAGCATGCTGGGGGTGCACAAGGAGTTAGGAGGGGACACAGCCAGGACAGCTGACCCCAACGGACCCAGGGGTTTTTCTGTATCATATGGTAACGTGCTTCATATATAAAGCTGGGGGAAGAGGAAGGAAGAGGGGATTTTTAAAGTGACAGTATTTGTCTTCTCAAATATACCTTAGACATGATGGATCTATGCTGTCCTGGGGATGGCTGAACACCTGCTTGCCAGGGTAAGTGTTAAATGAATTCTTTGTTTTGCTTTGGTTGTTTGCGTGGCTTCTTCTTTGTCTCTTAAGCCATCTTTCTCTCAAGCCATGAATTTTCTTATTTTTACCTTTCCAATTCTTTCCTCCATATCACTGAAGGGGAGTGAGCAAGGGGCTGTGTGAGGCTTAGTTGTTGACTGGGGTTGAGGATAAGATAATACCATAATCAGTCGCCATTGCGAGAAGCTGGAATCTGCCTGTCCCAATTAAATAACTGCAAGACCATTCTGAAAGACATATTCTCCCCAGAGCGCTGCAGAAATGTAAAATGAGCCAAGTGAATTAGCTGCAGTATGTAGGTGGCCTGCTCTCTGCCTCTAGGTATAATTTTAAGCATTTCTAAGATCTACTCAATCAATGCATTCCTTTTGTGGCTCATAACAGTAACAAATACCATTTTTATTTTGTATAAGTTTTGTCTCATTTTCTTGAAAAATATGTATTGGACTTAGCAGTTGTGCAAGAGTCATGGTTTAATATAAACTAGAATATTAAGTAACTAGTTATATTAACTAGTATTTATAAACTAGAATATTAAGACCTGGATTCTTGCATAGGTGCAAATACAAAAGCTCAAAACAAAACAAAATAATGAGGAAACAACATTCAGTTTGAGATCAGGAGTAATCATCACTTAATGATGACTTAATGATACGGATGAAGAATACACTGGGGATTTTGCTGTAATGTTAACACATGATAATTACCTTTGAGCACATTTACTTTTACAGATCAAAGGAGTGCAATATATCCATAAGTAATTGCAGAAAAAGGGATCAAATTAGTGCTGATGCTGGCATTCATATCCTACTCTCAGGCAGGAAATGAAGCTTTGAAGTCAAAAGATCAGGGTCCCTAAACATTTCTGACTTACCTCTAGAAGTACTGCAAACATTCACCTGACTACATGATGCAATTCCTTCCCTACAATTATTTAAGCAGTGATTGCAGCCACGTCTGCAAAATGCCTTATTTTTATCACTGTAAGTTATTTGAATACACCTCAGACATTCAGTCACTTCCATTATAAAAACACTGTATTGCAGCATCCCTGGGTCTGTGATAAGAATTGTAGCCAGCCCTCCCCTCATTTTATTAAGAACCATTCAAATGGTCACTATATATATGTATATATATTGCTTCTCCAGCATTCATAGTTTTGTTTTGTTATAAAATTTATTTCTTGGTGCTAGAATGAAAAGGCATATACAAAATTAGCGTATAAGCAGCCATCATTGTTTCGGAAATTAAATACATGAAAGTCAGGATATTAAATTCCTATTGTTAAATATCAGTATTAAATCAATTCACTTGTGATCATGTATGGAAAAGTGATTTCTAGAGGATATCAATTGTACTTTGCCCTCGGTACAATTATAAGTAGAACCGATAAGGCAGTTTGACATTTCATGTTAGAAGAAGCAGTTTTAGATTATCACTAACATCAAACTTGAAATATACCAGCTTGAATATCTGCCTTAGGAGTACTTTTGTGCTCAGTGGATTTCATTTATCAAGAAGAAGATGAAGGAGAAGACAAAGACAAAGAAGAAGGAGAAGAAGAAGAAAAGGAAGAGGAAGAGGAAGAGGAAGAGGAAGAGGAAGAAGTGTGAAAGGTGACTTAATCGCAACTTTTAGTCACTTCCATAACAGATAAAGAGCTCTTTAAGGAATAGGACAGAGCAAGGACCAATGACTGGAAGATAAAACTAGGCAAACTCAAATAGGAAATAAGTTTACAGTTATTTTTAACTGAGTGATTTATCTATAGAAAGAAAACTACATGTGAAGTACAATGACATCCATATTTTTAAAGAAAGGAAGTGTGCTATCTTTTTGGAACAGGCTTTCATTGCACGGGTTCATGACAAATACTAGTGAAAAAGTCTTTTACTTGATGACCTGAGCTATAAGAGAATGTAGTCTGCAAGTACTGAGAGGCTGAAGAGCACTCAGCAAATTGCACAGCATGAGTGAAAAGGCCCGAGCAGAATAAGGGAGTAAATAAAGTAATGAAATTCTATCTGACTAAGAACATTGATACAAAGACTTAGGGCTCCCTGGATTTAGAAGGAAAACAAAATAATATATGTAGTCTTGTAGCACATCTGTTATGCAAGACGTGGCAGTCCTAGAGCCTTCCAATGTAAGCAGTTTGGCAGGCATGCAAAGTACCTCTGACATTCCCATGCTCTTCCTCTAAATCCATTGCAATCTCTTTCTCTGATATTGCTGGAATCATCTTAGCTCTGAGGTTATACTCAGCTGTCTGTGACTATTATTACTAGCTCATAAGAGCAGTGATAAATTATGATTTCTGATCTTTAAATATTTATTTTTCTTGTTAATTTTTTTTTCTCTCCACAATAAAATCACTCTCTCTCACTGCCTGCAAATTCTCAGTTATTTCCTGGGGATGTGCCTGGCATTTGAAAGCCAAGTTTTTAATGCTAAACCATTTGTTTCTGATAGCAAGCCCCAACATAAATCAACTGTTCTACCTACTAGGTGGACACAATGATTCAATGTTTCATAGAATGTAATTTAGCTTATTTTCATACTTCCTTTAATCCATTTAATGAAACCAAGCAGCAGGATAATGGAAATTCTTTTCAGGTGTAATGAAAGTTGTCAAACATCTGTTCACTCTCCTCAATATTCAATGTGTTGGACTACATGCAACCCTCATGACAAGTCTAAACGTCTTAAAAACTTTGCAGACTGTACCCTGAACAAGTGAAAATTCAGAATTCAGTAAAGTTCTGTCTTGTGCAGTAACTGTAGGGTACAGCAAAGAGATCCTGAGATGTCATGTGGACACTAACCTTGCTAGGAAGCTACAAGTTGAACTTGTGCAAGAGTTGGTCCATAGACAGTTCAGAAAAGCGCTACCACTCTTAGCAATACCATCACAACATTATTGTGCTTGCATGCATGACAGATTCTGAAGTCCCTGAATACATTCTGTTTGGAATTGCTGAGGGATTAGGATAAAAAGAGAGGGAAAGCATATGTGCATGAACGATTGTAGGGATAGGGAAAGATGAAACAGGAGAAAGAAATAACAGAATGAGAGTAAAAAATTGTGTCCATAGTATTTTTAGGGCCATTTCACTGTCCTCACTAAATCTAGCCCTTAATAGGTGTGGAGATTTTTCACCCCTCCCTTACTATTAGAGAATGAATGAGACCATATTTTTTCTCCCTATTGAGCTGTTTCAGCCTTTTGTCTCTCTTTGGTAAGGCATTTTTAAATTTCACAGTACTTGCTAACAAGAAAAGTTTTTGTTGACTTCATTCTTATTTCCAACTTCAAGTTTATTCTGCTTTATGATAAAGTTAAAATTCTTCCAGATCTCATGCTTTCCCAACAGAGAGATAACCAGTTTCACTACCTAATACAAATAAAAAAGAAATAGTTTCTTATAATGTGAATGCAAGCTTACTGTATTAAAAAAAAACAACTTGTTTTGATTAGTAATAATACTTTTATTAAAAAGCAGAAATAAAATTCATCTACACCAAAAATGATATATCTATATATTTATTGTTTTCCAGCACACATATCTTTCATTTTTAATCTTTATGTTCTGCACCAATATCAACTTCAATATTATCCACTGGTTGTTTTTTCTGTTGTTACCTCCTTATACCTACAACCGTGCCTGGAGCTTAATTTTTATCCACACTATATGAAAAAAAAAAAAAACAATAAACACTTTTGTCTTGGTAAATAAGTTTTCTTTGAAGATCAGCTAAATGCTCATGAAAGTTATGTTTACAGCAATTTTTAGCTTTTTTTCAAGGAGTATTCAAATTTCAGACTTCCAGGAATATTTATGAATCTTTTAATCTATTAATCTTAAGATTGCATCAAGGCTTCTCTGCATGATATGGGTGTAAACAACACAACTAATAATAAGTTAGAAATCTCAGATATAGCCTACCATATAGTATAAATGTGCATATTGACAAAATTATCCAAGTCTTCCTAAACCGCTTACTACTGGTTATTGCTCAGTGTGTTATATGGAGCTGTGATCACAAGAATCATTAATAATATTTGGAAAATGTCAAGATGCTGGTGGCATCACTTTCAAGATAAAAAGCTGTATAGTGCTTTCTTTTTGCTTTCCTGATAAGAATAGTTGTTTTATCTTTAGGAACAAATATTGTAAACAAAAAATGCTAGAAAGATAATGGAGGCTAATATTTTTTCTTAATAAACTTGCCTTTGATTTGCAACTATGGAAGAACATAATTACATTGAATACAGCAGCATTTTTACTTAAACCATTAAATGACATGAAATATCATATAGCTAATAATAATGCAATTAATCAATGAATCAAAATTAAACAATGGTTTTCTGTTGAATACCTATAATATATTTATTTTCTGGGATTTTTCTTCTGGCCAGTCCCAACAATATTCTTGACATTTTTGCATAAACTTTAACACTTCTGCAAACAGTTTTGTTGAGATTCAGGAGTACCAACCCAAACTACACACTGACATCTTGCAACAGATTGAATTCTTCACATCTCTCTGGGTGACTCAGCCCTGGCTGGCTCCGATCAGAACTTTCCTCCCAGGAGGAGAGGAGGCAGACTTGCCTGGGGCTATGTTGCTGCCAGCTTTGTGGAGGCAATGGCCCAGGCTAATTCTGGATGTGGTTGGTGCCAAGTTTGTCCTGACAACTCTGCTCCACACTGACAATGCAAATTACTGATGCCTCTATGTCCAGCCAGTTCTTATGCCTTTTGGCACCTCAAACTGATGATTATAGCAGATTTGAAGCATTTTCATGCTTTTTCCTTTCCTTGTTTTCTGGAACAAAACTGTTAACAAGCTGACCCTCTGATCTTTCAGCTGATAATCGCTATGCCAGCTTAGTTTGCTTTTGGACAGTGCTATCATATTGAATTAACATTGTCCTTAGAGAAAGTTTGTCATTTTCTGCTTTGCCATATGAGAGGCATGAAAGCCATTAAGTTGCATGTGATTTTAAACAAAAAAGTAATAAATAATATCTTAAAAGTTTTGTAGATACTTTCATTAGAACTCCTGTGGAAGAGCAAAATCATTAAGTAATTTTATACTTAAAGGCTCTATAAAATGTATTACTCTACAAGTTCAAGTTAACTAATGGTTTTAATTCAGTTACACTCCATAATGTTTGTTGTCAAATTTCAGAAAATAGTGTAATATTTTAGATTCTATTATACTTAATGGCCACAGTAGAAGCCCAAGCTAAACATCTATTTTTTTTGCAAGCAAGTTGCAATTGTAACACACAAGTTACAGTTTGGTTTGTACCACATAGACAACCAAAAGAAAGTCTTCAGCAATTCAAGTTAAAGCACAGAAGTTATCTGTGGACCATCTCTTTAGTTCACATAATTCTAGATCTTGAAAAAGAAGAAAAATTCCTAACAAGGACAAAAAAAACCAAACCCAACAATATAATCTTTACAAAGCACCTATATGATGGTATATGTGCATAATGATATCTTTATTATTTTCAATATTATATCACCGAGTTTATAGGAGAGAGGAAAAAAATAAAATTTCAAGCAAATACCATCACTTGATTCTAGATAAATAAGATGCATTATTTACACAGTGTTTGCCCTGCTTGTGCCTGAGGGTTGACTGAGTCACTGTGCAATATCAAGAGTTGTTCTGTCCTGTTAACAGTGAGAAGGAAATTTTTCACCTGATATCCTATGTATTACTGCGAGACAAGACATGAAACTCAGTGCAAATTTAATACTGCTAATCAAATTTCTCAACTGAAGAGGGAGGAAATGTTAAGTATGTAAAATTTGTTTTATTTGACTGAGATATACCCCACTTTTTGACTTAACTGTTTCATTACCACTATTCGCAGATAAGGAGGCATGTCATGATTTATAGTTTTTAAAATGTTGAGAATTAATTCTTTTCTTTAATCACCTAGCAACCAAATTTGAAGATTTGCAAATTTATTTTTGTTTAACGTACAATCTCAGACAAATAAAGGAAAATGTTAACGGATTCTGAATATATGTTCTTCTAGAGACAAAAAAAGACTGTGGATTAATTGACAGATACGGTTTCAATATAATTGCTAATTTTTCATAAAAAATGCTTTAAGCTTTCAGTGGATGATAAAATAATAGGCTAGTAGAAATCTTTAAATAAGTACATATAGCAGCTGTTACGACCTTCCCCTGAACTTAAGCTCTTGTTAATAGATCCCTTGGGGCAGATTAGAATGAATGATTGGTGTTTCTAAATATATTTATAGAACAATGTTGTTGTGATGGAAAACAAGCATGTAACCACTTTGGTTGTTATTATTATCTATAGTGATATAGAAATACAAAAGCACAAAAATGACACTCAAGAAAATGTGTAAGGAAAAGAAAGAAAGGGAAAGAAGGAACAAGAGTGGAAAGATATCATCACCTGTAGATCCGGCGAAGAGACTTGATTGATATTCATTGGTTGAGGTGATGTCACAGTCTTTGCCCATCAGGAGTGGGGATAAGAGAGCAAAAAACAAAGTTCAGTGGGTTCATAGACATTTAGATGTGGGTGGAATACCTAGGTACCTCTCCTGGGCATGAGGGAATTTCATGCTGCCTTTGTAATGTTGTGATTCTGTTGCAACACTGTGGACTCATGGGCAGTCACCTGGTGGAATGCCTCAGAAATGGGTCTGGGGCACTTCAGGGTGCTGTGATGGTTTATGGTCCTTTCTGAGACATGACAACTGCCTCTCATGTCAGCAGAGCCGTGTGAGTTATGTCTCATCAGAAGGGATGAATACCCTCATTCCTGTGTGTGAATGAGAATGCCCTCTGTGAATGTGACCTTCCCCAGGGAAGGGGCAGGGGAGGACATTGGCGCAACAAAACGCATTATCCCACCGTGCAGGTTCTGCTTTTTATCAGACTTCTCCTTTATCTGGCTCAAAACAGAGTCTCCTGTGGTGGGTGCTCACCCCCTCTGTCTTATGCAGATCAGAGGTTTTGCTGCCTCATACCCAAAACTCATCTTCTCCCCCCTGGGATGTGCAAACATGGCCCCAGCAATGCTGCCTGCTGCATCTGCAAATGGCTCATCGTTTTGAGTCATTAAACTTTAGCATTTCACTCACTCAAAGTTGCTTAGCATAAAAAACAGCTTTGTCTTTAGAAAATTATATTATTCCTATCCATCTGTTCATTCCATATAAAATGGATAAGCTAAATGCTTTTCACCCCAAACCTTTACTAAAAAAAAAAAGAAATTTTCCCATTAGAAATTAATTTCACTCTTTAACCCTATCTGGATCCAAACTAAAATCTGCTGTTTCTGTGAAAACATATAAGTAGAAATTACTTCAAAATCAGCTGAAGGAAAAAAACCACCACGTTGGAGCACTACTATCATTCTTGAAAAAGAACACGTCCTCAGAGATGTAAAGAGCTGATAAAGGGATGGTCTACAAAACCCAGAACTGCAGAAGGCATGCCTGAATCTTGAATCAATGGGGTTAGAGGTAGGATGTCTTTGGTTTATTTCCTTCAAGTTAAAGTATAGTCACATGAGGAGGACAAAAAAAAGGATCAGAGCAGTGAAGCAGAAAATAGAAGAGGAGAAAATAGCTCCTTAAATAATGAATATCTGAAGAAATTGACCCCATTAGACTCTTGGGTATATCAGTAGTACTGAAAGATAACAGTTGTATATCTGTCTTTTGAAGTATGTTTGGTGTGGTTTGTGCTTTGTAGGCAACGCCCAACCGATATCACTCCTAGCAGGGTGTGCTTTTATTTTCCATTTGTTCCCTGTTCAGTAGCTTGTGCAGCCATTCAGCAAGATTTTTATCCTGAACAGTTACTGGTATTCTGACTTCAGAAGTCATAAACCATCTGTGGGCAATTTTGTCCTAAAACCACTAGCCCTAGTACATCTCTTTGTTTTTATAGTGACTTGAAAAAACCCTCAAAACACTATTGACAAAGGACACAGTTTTGCTAAAACTTCCACATAAATATTCTAAGTGGATCAATAGTACAAACGCTTGATCAAATAACGACCAATCAGAAAGTAAACACAGCACTACTGATTTCAGTAGAATCTGAAAAAATAGCATTCTCTTGACATACATAATCCTTCTTCCTAAGAGATAGATAAACATTTTCATTCTGTTTAAAAAGACCATGGTATACATAGGAGATTCTCACAATACTTCAACCAAGAGTAGGAGACCTTTTTTTTCCCTTCCCAGTAGAAAGTGAATTCTTCCAGAAGTTTGAAAAGTTATAAAGATGCTTGCAAATAGTTTTATTTCCTAGTTATGAGTCACGGAGTGCATTTCAGATTTTCTTTACTGTTTCTTCTTTTTAAAGTTTCTATTAATGTTGAAATTCTACATCTTTTTTTTGACTGGATTTCTGTCATGAATAGCAGGCATGTCTTACAGAGATTTCCTCATAAAAAATAGTCTGTAATCATCACTCCCCTCACCCCTTGTAGAAGGTTTCTAAATCAAGAGCTTCCATTTAATCCCAGGATCATGATGTATTTTTATTTCAGCAGACTTCCATGTATAATGACTGTCAATGTCATGGTGACCTTCTCTGTCTTCTGCTTTCCTATGGCTCTACCATGGGAGAACAAAATCCTTTATTATTAATAGACTATTTTGAAATCTTCTACACATCTGTCTTGGAATCACAATAAGTCAATATTCAATGATATATGCTGCTCTGTCTGTCATTTTTAATCACAAACTGCACACTCCTTGTAATAGTTATAGTAATGGTGAATGAATCATGCACCTTGATAATAATAAGGTCTTTCAATGCATCTAAAATAGATGGGAATTTCCCCTGAATTTTAATGACTGTATTTTAATAACTGTCACTCTGACATGTAGTTCACTTTGCATTAGTAGATAGTAGTTATTAGTGGGCATACGTAGATTTTTAATTTTAGGGAGATTAGGATAATCAGAAATGGACCAAGGCATTAAAAAAATTGGTAAAATGCATCAGGATTTTGCAATCTAAAATTATACTTTGTGATAGAAATTATAGTTAATTCTAAAAGCGAATGACAACTTGCAAAATGCTGATGGTTTCCTTTGACTAACCGTTTTTTGGGGGGAAGCTGGGGTTGTGGGGTGTCACTTCATCCCTTCTGGTTTAAACTCTTTAAATTAAACAAAATTCAAAAGTAAAAGAAAAAATTTAAAAAACTCCCACGAACCAAAATGAAATCCAAAAAAATGCAAAACCCAATAAAGATATCCAGTAAAAAAAATCATCACTTATCATTTATCATATGAAAATATATCACAAATATTTCAATTTTACCTAAGAGACCCTTAGCATATCCCAGTATTAGGAAAGAATGTAAAATAATATTATCCTTCCAGGTGGAAGGATTTGCTGATTCACACAGCCTACACCCAATGTTATGAAACTGAATTAATGTCAATCACAAAAAAGAGAAGTATAAGCAAATTGTAAACGCACATTATAGATCGTATAAGGAAAATGCTGTATGCATTTAGAACACACTAAAATAATTTCTATTTTGCTACAGATGAACATGAACCTCATTTACATCCACATATCTTAAAAAGCATTTTTGTTGTGGTTTTAATGGGTTTTTTGCAAAATACATAAAAAGCAGTGTAGAATGGAAAAACCTAAGATTTATTAATAGAAAAAAGTGAAAAAATATTTCAAAAAAGAATTGGTTTGGTTTGGTTTGGTTTGGTTTGGTTTGGTTTGGTTTTGGTTTTGGTTTTTTGTTTGCTTGGTTCTTTTATAAGCATATCCTTGTGAAAGAAACTATATGTTTTATAGATGCTGCTTTTTGGGGACCAAAATGCAGGATGCTGCTTCAGAAGATAAGAGACAATAGGGGAGAGGAAGCATATTTTTCTTTTCTTACAAATCTATCTAGATAAAAGTAATGCTGCAAAAACTTTTGTCACAGCAAAGAGCCTTTTGTATTTCTGGTGTGTTTTACCAGAGCTTGAGTTTAATACAATGTTCCTTTCTTCCCTTTTGGCTTCAAGAGTTTCACTTTTGGACTTTGAAATCATGAAAATGAAGAAATTGGATAATGAAGTCATAATTCATCAAAGAAGATTGTGGGAACCCAGGGCACATGGAATATTTCTCTGTCTGCTCTGAGGGGTCCTTACCCCCAGCGAAACACTGACTTTGACCATCATTCATGGCAAAAGCTTCCAAGACTTAAAGATAGACTAGAGTCCACAAAAGTGTGAAATAGATTATAGAGAGTAGTGTAGTATGCCACTTGGGTGAGAAATTCAGGTTTTGGTATATTAGCATGTTGTAGATGGGGACAAGATGGAGGGCATAGGGTGTGGTCCCGAGCTCCTTCTTCCTCCTTCTTCTTCATGGATTTGGGTAATGTGCTGGTATTGGGCAGAAAAGTCCACATTGTGGGCTTCGAGGGATCAGTTATTGAGTTAAAAGGGAAAATAATCTAGGTGTCATTTCTTAATTGGATACTTTGGTCTTAAAAGACCTTGTAACAAGAGATTGTTAGCCATTTTTGCAGCACTTTTCCAGTGCACAGAGTCTGGTATAGATGGCGTGAAAAACTTTAGTTAGGATAACAATAAACAAGGAGCTGGAGATTGAAAAGTCTTGTGCATGTCCATTTCCTGACGCAGAACTGCTTCAGGAGGGTTTCCCCTGACAGGGAACAATAAAGATGAGTATTTGCATGTGTTTTAATGAAGACTTTGTACTTAGACTAAAATACACTAGGATGCTTTGTAAAGCACTGTTTTAGGATAAGATGGTCCAACACCCAACGTAAATCTTCAAAAACATGGATTATGTACTATTGATCCATCATGATCATTCCAGCTCATATGCTAGTTTTCTCCCACATGTTAATTATACTTTTTAACAAGCCCAGCTATGACATGATATTTTATGTCTGCAAATAAGAGTTTTCATATTATATATCTTACATTAAGTAGAACCAATAATATGCTTTTTGAACATTAATATTTAGGGTTTGTGACAATGGTTGGTTTGTGATAATGAAACATCTTTTGGTCTAGCTCTAAATCTCAGTATTTATATGTAATTTAATTTTATCTATTCCTTATAAATAAGGTTAGGGGAACAAGACTAGATGCATGCTATTTGATATTAAGAATAGGTCACATTCCTTCCTAGCTGCAGGGTTAGTGAGGCAAAGCTAATTAATTAAACTATGAAGCTGAAAACTAATAAACCTCCAGGAGCAAAAAGTGTTTGTCTCATAATTGAAAACATGAGATATTTGTGAGCCAATGACAATCAGACTACAGAATTCAGTGAATAAAGCAAAGTCTCTAGAACACTGAAAATATCAGGTATTCAGCTTCAGGAAAGAAAGAGGAGGGGAAAGATTTACAGAGGAGTATATTCATTACAGAGCATAGTCAAATATGCATTTCAACAATGCCATATGCTGAAATACAAATATTTTAAATAAAGGGGAAGCATTTATGTAATTGATCTTCTATAACTTCATAATTCTATTTGCACCTTACTCAGGTTTCTTGCATTTAAGAAGAAGTAAAATGGATTTCAGACTGAAGCACAGCTCAGGACAGAAATCCTTGCTTAAGCTGCGCTGTGTTGCAGCTATTTCTAAATAGCCAGCTAGGTTTCTTCTTGCTTGACTCCAAGGCCATGGTCCCAGAGTAGCCACAGTGCTAATGTACACCGCAGGCCTTGCTTTTGGAGCAGTCAAGCTCACTCCCTCCAGCACTGAGGAACAGTCCATATGGTCCATACACCCCACCACTGTATGGTCCATTTCTGAACGCCGGCACGGAACTGCTTTGCCCCAGTTGGCTCCTCTGAAAATTTCAACAGCATCATCCACCAGGCACACAAGGCACACTGTGAGCGCCAGCTAATCTAATAGAAAGCAATAACTCCTTGGGCTCTTTGCTTCTGAATTTTTCCCTTTATGTTGCTTAATTTATCATTAGAGTATAGATTTTGGAACTTGAAGACAACCAGCTCATATCTGTTTGCTGCAAAGTCCAGTGTTTAATGTTGGTTTACCACCCACAAAAGTAAGGATATGGTCTTCACAGCAGTTAATGACGGGTTTAGAATTGCAGTTTGAAATTCGTATGGAAAGATATAAAGCTAAGACAATGTCAAGGTATGGCTGAACTCAGCAGATGACCTCAGTCAGAAACTACTAGATTCTGACTGCAAATAATTTCCATTGCTGTTGCCTGGACACATTTCCTTGACAAGAGTGAAAAGAGGATTAAAAATGAAAATTAAAATTGAGGATTACCATAGGTTTCATTATATATTTCAGGAGCATATGACCAAGACAGAAAGATCAGCAGCTAAATAAAAGTTTCTTCAGGTTTCATAGTGTCATAATACTGAAAGAAAGCTGGTCAAAGTGTAGGGTTGCCAGGGTAGGGTGTTTACTTTAAAGTAAGCACCTATAGCCTGTGCAGATGAATAGCTTTCCATACTGAATTTTTCACATGTCCTCAGACTATATTAACTGCATTCAGTGTCTTAATTTCAATGGAATCCAAACCCTGCCATAATTTGCATCCAATAATTTGTTTGTTTCATACATGTTGGGGTTTTTTTCCTCAAACCATTATAGAGGAAAATGAGTGTGGTGGTTGAGT
>NW_005054350.1:1237691-1251240 GCF_000277835.1 Geospiza fortis | reverse complement strand
CATGAGTAGAGGGAAAGAAAGTGATTGTTGAGGATTTTTTTTTTTTTCAAAAATAAAAAGGGAACTACTACAACAGTTGTCAAACCTTGTTATGGTATTTTTAAAATTTCATACATAATCATATCCTAATATGATTAAGTTTACAATGAGAGTAAATAGATTTGTTAATGTATCAGGAAAGAGCTCTCACTATTTCATAGGATGGAGTCTTCATAGTTAGAATGGCAACTGAAATTCTCTTGTATATAATGTCTTATATTCTGGTTTTTTTCACTGTGACAAGGTGACATCATAGGAAGGAAACCTCAGCTTTGCCCTTGAGACTGAAGAGTTAATGCGGCAATTTAATTTTATTTCCTATAAAATTAATCTATAGTTTTAATGCATATGTATTTTTATCTGTCCTTATTAGCAGCATAAAAGAAGCTCATATTCCACTGCATCCACTGGAAATGTTTCATACTGTACTCCAGTATTTATTTTCACTAAGTTTTCTAGAGATAAAAGGTGATCAAATATCGATGTTCCCAGTAGAACAGAAAGAAATTGTGCCAATACATTTAAACTAGTATTTTTCACGTAATGATTTATGAAATAGGTGAAGTTTATGAACCAATATCCACCTCTCTTCCTCTCTTCCTTCCTTCCTTCCTTCCTTCCTTCCTTCCTTCCTTCCTTCCTTCCTTCCCCTCTCTTCCCTCTCTCCTCTCTCTTTCACTCTTCCCCCTCTTTATCTCTTTCTTTCTTATTTTGGCAGCTTGGTGGGGATGAACTTGCAGGTTCTTGTGGGACTTCCAATGCTATGCTGTCAAACAGCCTTAAAATAATGGAAATATTGGGTGAAAAGCCACCAATTAAAATTAATCAGTTGTTCTGCATTGGAAAGTAAAATTAAGGTTCTTTGATTGAAACTGAAAACTTAAGAAGTAGTTCATTTAAAGGCACAGTGTTTGAAGGGGAGGAGAATAAAATGTCTTTAAAATAGCTCTTTCTTTTCCAGGTTAGATGTCAATGTATTTTTTATTCATTCCCTTCAGATGGTAAAATCTTCAGTAATGGTTAATCCCAATACAGGTAAAAATTCTTTAGAACAAAAATGCAAACATTTTTCGAAGCTTTGTTCTTAGACTCAAAGCAGGCCCTACTTTCATGTATTTTCCTAAGGATTTTTTATAGATTGTAAGTTCATCCTGATTTCTGAAGCTTTCATTCACAGTAATCTATTTAAAATCTTTTTTCTCCTTCTTTTTTTTTTTTTTTTGAAATTAGAATATTCTTTGTGTAGTTTTAGCCACTCTTGTAAGGAAGTCTTCAAAACGTCTCTGCCTATTAATTATTTTATGTGTTTAATTGAAAAGCAATAGGGTGATCCTATATGAAAGGAGTTCGCTCAGGGCAAAACCTTCAAGAGTTCTTCTTAAAAAAAGAAAACCTCAACAAAACAACAGAGTAAACAAAAATAGTCAGTATTTTAGCTTACAAACAGTGTACCTGTGAAAGTAATAATGGGAACCATAGTGCTGAAAAGTTCATAAGAAACTACATTTGGAGAAAGACATGTTGGAAGAGACTACCTCTCTTACCAGTTTTGTTTAAGCTAGCAACACTAAAACTAGCTAGCAATACCAAATATTTCAGCATAACCTGAAAACTTTCTTTATATTTCCTAAACTTAATGTTTCCTACTATGACTATTTTATACAAACTACATTAAGTATAGTATTGGAAAAGCAGAAGAACCAACCATAGCAAAGGAAGCACTTTTCTGATGATTGTAGCAATGTTATACAGTAGGGAAAAGGGTTTTCTTCAACCATTTTTTCTCTGTTAAATCTAATTATTTTTTCAAGAGATTCCAAAATAATTCCCATGTAAAAAATGGAAAATTCATTTCCTTGCTACATGGTAAAAATGTTTTCCAGCCTTTCAACAAGTGGTTGTTTTTCCTTAAAATATAATAAACTAATTTGATTTTATTGATTAGGAAGAGAGGGAAGAAAAAATGACACATCATTTTTACCTCATTATATGACAGTTTGCAGTGACTTATTTTATTCTTTTTATTTTCACATGTAATGGTTTAAACAAAGTTCCTAAATTCCTCAAGATGTTTTTTTAGAGAGAAAAAAACCCCATGCAAATATGAAAGAAACACTGAAAAAAACACCTGCTTGCATATTACAGATTTTTTTTTAAACCATAAAATTTTATCAGCCGTGTGGTAGCATCTGAAAAGCTAGCAGGTATCATATGCTTAATTACCCGAGCATATGGTAAAATAGTAGCTGCAAAAAAATTTCTAGGAAAGAGTCTTGGCAGCATGGGAAACATAGCCTCCAGACCAACAACAGTGGAAGGAGGTTAATTGCTTGCTGTAGTAATAATATATGCTCATTGCAGTTCTGGGCACTTATTCTGTTGCCCTCTAGAAAATATTAATTTCTGTGGAACCTATATAACTTTAACAACTTTAATGTAGATTAACATGTACAGATACACAAATAACTAATACGCATAATCTAGTAGGGCATACATAATTTACAAATAATTTTGTATGTATACATACATACATACATGCATTTATACATATCTGTATAAATACACGTGGATTTATGGCTGAGAAATAATACTACTTAATACTTGTCCTTCAGGATGAAAGTAGGAAAACAAAGACAACACTTCAATGAAATACAAGTGCTAAAGCACAAGAAGAACATAATCAAGGGAATAAATAGAACACCAATGATGTCACATTGTTTGATATCTGAGTCATTTTATCTTTTACTATTGAGGACCTCCTAGAAAATTATCTTAAATGAGCATTAATAGTATTTCATCATTTTTTCCTGTTCTCCAGTCATTCCTATGATGATGAGAGCATTTTTAATTTACAAGGAACTTCCTTCTTTTATTCATGGGAAGAAATGGAAGATGGGAGGAAAAAATGGACAACTTTGAAATTCTTCAAGACCAGTTCCTAGATACTTATTTTCTCTGTTAAAATTAAAAGTTTGCTATATGAAACAGATACACTGCTTTTTTATTCAGTTCAATTAAACATTTTGGTAGAATTTGGAATTGAAACTATGATGGTGTATTTGCTTATATGTCACATGATTTCTGATGCCTTTATTGTCTATTGTGCTTTCACCACATATACAAACATAGTCTTTGTTTCCACAAACATTTAGATGACTTGGCAGTTCCCTTTAGAGAAGGACATTTTCTGGAGCAGATATGATGATCAGAAAGTTAAGGTGATCAGAAAGTATTTGTTGAAATTTATGTGAAGCATTTCTCTCTCCATTTAGAGGCCTCATGAACAGTTACTGCAAAGACTTTTTTGTGGTATAATATTTCTTAACAAGGAAGACCACTATGAAACCTGTCTCAAAAATCATGCACTCATCAAAATTTTACTTTATTTGAAAGTACTAGCAATATGTATTTGGTCAATATTCACAGCAGTGCATCACCAAAGCCATGTACGAATTACAAAACATTGTTTATAAGTCATGCTTGTTGCTGCATGGGAGGAGATTCAGCTCTGCTGACTCTCATCGGTCAACTATTGACATTGGAAAATAATGTGGACAATGCAGGGGCAGAAGAAATATTTAGTTTGTGCTTGCTAGATTAGACTGCTCATATCCCTCAGAGTTCTGCGTACTATCATTTCTTATTTGGGGGTTCTAACATATGGGTCTCCTTCCTGATTTTTAGCAATATTTATAAATATATTAATCATAGACACACTTTGATTTATGGTTTGTAATTTTTTAAAAATTATTCAGAGTAAAGCAGAAACTGCCTTTTCCTCTCTTCTTGCCATCATATGTAATAATTTATTTTTGTTAAGAAGCTTTCTATGAGCAACTGTGTAATTAGGCATAACAAAATAAAAGAAACAACATAGGTAAAAGTTCTTCATGAGATTTTTCAGTATGATCTTAGCCCTTGTGCCAATTAGCCAAAAGTATGACACCATTTTTGTCTTTCTAGACAAGCTCAAGAACCAATGAGCAACTTATTACTGGTTCTAGGTTCTGAAAGAGGGGTTACTATTTCAATGAGAGATACAAGAGTAAAATCTACATTGTTTGGTTTTTTTCTTTCTCCATACTCACTCTCTTTGCTTCAACCTATTATTTTTGTCTGCTCCAAGTCAATTTCTGGTCATCTGTAATCCAAAGGTTTTGCACATGCATAACTACTGGCTACATTCATCGTCGTTCCCACCAGTTTAGAGAAAAGGACTGTAAAAACCTAGGTTTTGCCAGCTGTATAAAGGTTTGCATGCAGTGTTTGAGAATAAGCCCTTGCTCATTATACTGGGAGACAGACAACGTGGGTACATGGGATGTTTTTCAGAAAGGATTTGCTGGACATTGGAAGCTCTCTCAGCTCAGCAGCTTTAGTCCTCTCTCACATGTGAACAAAACTACTAACCAATTTCTAATAAAGACTGTGAACACTTGCTAAATATAAAACAGCACAACACACAAATGCAAATGCAAAAAAACCACCACATTTACTAGTGCTGAAAACTTCTGAAAACTTTTTCTGCTGAAAACACAAATTCAATAGATAGGCTACTGAAATAAAGAATGAGGTAAAGTAACATCTTGGCTCAGTTCTTTACCCCAGACACAAATGTTTTCCTGCAGGACACAATGAAAACTGCAGGCAAGACTGAGCTCCACATTTATCTTGGTGTCCAAAAAGCTTCAGACGTGTATAGACAAATATGCATTTACAGACCTTGGTATGAATTGCCTTAAACCATATCTTCAGTGACCAACACCTTCTGATTTCAATTCAGATTAGAAAGCACAATGCTCAATTTGAGCCCCAAAGCAGCCTGAAATGCAAAATGGTTTGCCATTTTTAAAATTCTTTTTCCTGAAAAGCAGAAGGAAATGGATGAAAGATTTCTGGTTAAATAAATCTTTGACTTATTTCCATCCTGTACTCATCCTGCTGGAAAGGAAAACACTACTGATGGCAAGACACACGGGTAGGACAACAATCAGGATTTTGAAAACCATGGTTTTATTATCCATATCAATGCTGACAGAAATGTTACCCATTTTTCTTAAAATAAGCTTAAAAGGAATATGGTAAATATTTCCTTTAGACAGTTCTGGACTGAAGATGGAAGTGAATCAGAATGTGGAAGAGTTGACAGTCAAAAATAGCCAATGTCTTCCTAAAATCAGACCAGTACAAATAGCAACAATAAATGAATTACATAATTTCTTTATCTGTTGTCATAAGTCATCGTAGGGTATAGATAGAATAACTCTTTAATATCAGTCCTGACTTGATTAGTTTATCAAGATGTGCTAAGTTTCTCTGTGTAGGCAAATGAATAACCTGCAGAACATTATTACTTTCACTCGCTATTGAGTTGGGCTGACTTTGAATGCCATATTCAATTTATTCCTCCCTAAGCAGCCCATCTGCAATGTCAACACTTTTCCAATCAGCTGGCATGAAACTATGGCAGGCACAATGATTTGTTAAATATTTCCTATAAGCAGTTATTACTGTGCTATCAGCGTGCATGTACTCTGCATTACTCATGCAGCATGTTTATAAATTACATTGTCATCATGCACCTCTTCCATGCACTTTGTTTGTCCTTGCTGTCTTAAAATACACACTGGTTATCAGTCAAAACTGTAGCAAATATTCTACAAGGTCATTCAGTGCAAAGCAGATGTTCATATAATTTATGGAGAGAAATGTGTGCTTTTGCTTTATTAGTTTAAATATTAGTTAATAAATTAAGGGAAATATTGTCTTGCAGGAGTTCATCAACCTAACTATATGTTCTGCAATTTATTTTAATTTAATTTCAGGATCTTAAATAGTTTTTGGTTTTGACAAGGTGTTTATTTAATACACACATACTAGCGTATCTGCAACAGTATTTTATAACTTCCTCTATAGCTGTAATAAAAGACAAATGCTACACTAACTGGGATTATTCATCAGAACATTAAAATAAAAAATTTGCTGATGGCCTTTCATGTGCAATATTAGAAAAGCAAATTTTCTTCTCCATTTCCTACCCTAAGTTTAAGGAAAAGTTGAGTAAGCAGTAAAAACACGATAAAATTCAGAATAAGTTCAGCTTCCAGGTTCTAAAACCCAATTACCCCTTCATGGTAAACAAACCCATCTGAAAGATCTATATTATTTGGAAAATTAATGATTTCCATTATTGTTTGTTACAGATTTTTTCTCAAAAAACTAGAATACACAAAATCCCAACAATTCATGAAAAATCATTTGTACTGTTAAATCAGGGTTGTTAGTAAGTTTCCTCAAACTAGTCAGAGATACAAATATTAAAATTATTATTATTCATATCTCTGACTATCTCTGACTAGTTTGAGGAAAAACCTCCTCTATAATAAAATTATCATGTGACTTTTTTTTCAAAATTAATAAGACGTTACTTTTGGGGCTTTTTTTGAAAGAAGTCTTGATTTGAATTCCAGTGTCTGATGATTGCTGCATTACTCAAGTGGAAGAGGAACAGGCTTGTGCTGATGTTCTTTCAGTCATTTGAATTTAATGAAAAGAGGGGACATTTGATGTGAATCTCCCTCAGGACCATTGGAAGCTTCCAGTGTAAAACACACAGTACAGCACTGCAACAACAGCAGTTTCTGACATTTCTTTCCTGCTATAAGGTAGCAAATACCAGCTACTGCTGGATCTTCTGCTTTCTAATATCACAATGAGAAACTGCTGCGTGGATGCAACCAAACTGGAACAAATGCACACACACATAAGTGCCTGCACACACAATTGCACTCACACAATCCTCAACACCCACTTGTTGATGACTTATAGGCACTGGACCAAATATGTCAAGTCAGAAATCATAGCAACAAATTCTAGACTCACCATGCCAAACCTGATGTCTTTTCAACAGATGACGGTCTTGTTTCTTAGTTTGTATGTAGAAGTTGAACACTTTCTTTGTGCCTCTAAGTGAAATTAAGATTTGACTTACAGAGTGGAGTGCGTTGGCCAGATTTATCCAGGCTATAAGGGATTGCTCCAAGCAAAATTCACACTGTAACAGACCTGAGGTGAACACAGAGGACTTTTGGCAAACTCCAAAGAAATGGTCTCATCAGATATTTTAATTCCCAGTATACATATTCTTTCATGGGAGTTTGTTCACTTTTAAGGTTTTGATGTACACTTATGCTGTTTAAATGAATTTTAAGTAATTGGGTGAAGGAATTAAAACACAAATAATGTATAAAATCCAGTCTTTCAAATTTACCTGGCTCTGTAAAGACAGCAGCAACTGATGATTTCCTGTGGGCATTTCAAATGCAGCCTTTCTGTCCTTACTGTCCTATCAAAGAAAATGGTGATGTTTAACATATAATCAGTCAAATGGCTTACTGATTGTTTTTCAAAAGCATGGGACTGTGATTTATGAAGATAAACACATGACTCAAAGACCTTACACAAGGATTTATCCGTCAAGTGGAGTCAAAACCTATTCTTCCTTTTTATGTCACTTTGTATTGAATGAAAAGTAATACATACAAAGGGACTTTCTTGCCATTGCAAGTTGAAGACTCACAACAAAAAGATTTACTATTACATTATTGGACAGTTTTCTTGCATTCTTTTTAGAGGTGTAGCAACAATATTCCCAAACTCTTTCTCTCTTTTTGTATTTGGAGAATCAAATCCAATTTGTAATATACAAGACAAAGGAAAACATGTTTTTACCTTGCTTGTACCCATTAGGTGAGCTCCTCAAAGTCACCAGCTATACACAAAGAAACCTGGTACAGCTCACAGGTCCTCCTCATAAAGTAGCTTCAGGAGAGTGTCTAGACATGAAGCATCTGCTTCAGTTTCTGCTTCTTCACTAGGGAGACACATTTCCACTCTCACTCACTTTCAGGCTTTTCTGTACACAGTACACATCTGTCTTCAGTAATAGGAAGACTTCATTTTCACCTCTTTCCTTCTAAAATGCCTGGGTGAATTTGTCCAGAAGCATAAAATATATGCTTTACATGATGGATTATAATTGGACATATTAAAGATACTGTCAAGAAGCTAGAAAAATAATGTTCATAGACCTGCCAAGTATCATTACTTTTCAATGAGTCTCTATTTTACAATGATTTAGGATCATTTGGAGCAATTTGGGGTATACAAATTGATTCATAATAATTTTTGAGGCTCTTTTGATAACTAACATCTTTCTAATCTTATCAGGTCTATTTTAAAAGAATATTTTAATGTATCTCATAATTTGTTTCTGCAGTCCAGTGATATGTTGACTACTTTCCCAGTGTGTTTTTTTATTGTGCTATGCATAGGAGAGGTACATGCACTGACACAGAGTGAAAACAGACAACTACCTGAAAAATTTAAGGTTATTTGTATTCTATAGAAACTTACTAAAATCCAGAGATTTTCCTCAGCAATGGCAGGTATGAAACTCTCTTTCTATCTTACCTGAGCACTTGAAATCTTGCAAAGAAATCAAAAGGAAAAACAGTAATTATAAAAGGATCAGAAAACCCAGCTGCCTGATGAAAGTCCTTGCATAATGCAAATAATGATACTGTTAATTAAAAGAAAAATAATAAATATCAAAATTTCTCATATTAACTGTTCTCTGGAGTTGATTTCCTCTTTCTTTTTGAATAATAAGCTAATATTTTTCCTTTAAAAAAAACAAAGATCCCAAAAACAAATGGTGGTGGAGCAAGCCAAAAGAGTATATCACATAAAAAGCCACTCTCTTGGTTCTTAGGAACACCTTTAGCAGTATATCCTTTAATCTGCCACCTCAGTAGTACCCTTGTCATATGCAGCAGTTGATCTTAAACTTTATTTGCATACAAACTCTATTCTACATCTTCAATTACCTACTGGTGAAAAGCCAACATTTTTCAAATCCAAAGCCTTGTCATCCATTAGCTTTTCCACTTCCACAGCCCTTGCAGGTAAAAGATGAAGTCTGTGTTTGAAGCACCGACATGGTATAAAATGCCAACATCACAAAAAGAATAATGGTGTTCATAAATCATTGCCTGAGTAGTAAACCTTTAAGAAAATCACATTTTCATTGCTTTGTTATTCTTATAACAATTTCAAAAATTATCAATGATCTTTACAGAAGCATTTAAGGAAAAGTTAGACTATTTTCAATATGTGCACACAATGAAAAAAAAGAGACAGGTAAAATTAAGATTTACCCCCATATTTAAAATAAAGCTATTTTTTTTTTTTTTTTTTTGATGAGTGGACAAGCAGATGAAAGAGCTTGCTCAGTTTTATTGCCAAAAAGTGTAAGTGGTTCATCTAGACAAATTAGACCTTCAGCAGCATTGCATTTTTCATTTCTCTGAAAGCTAAAATACAAAGTTTGAACTAAAAATCTATAGAGTTTAATATTATTGATATTTCAAGAACTACTAAATTAATTCTTAAAAATAAAATACTATGTGTGATATTTAATCTCAAAAATTATAAAATAAAACTAAACAATTTATATCACACTATATAGAGGTTGCAAGTGCTGATCAAGTAAAGAAGACAGAGTACAATTTACAGTACATGACTGAAGCCCATCAACTGATCTTAAACTATAATATACAGAAGTTCATATGAAATAAATTATCGGTTATTACAATGCAACAAATAATTACTGCCACTTTTTTCAATTTCTCTAACAAAATGTAGTAAAATATTAATACCAAAACCTGAAACACTTTTTAAAGCATCCTAGAAATGTGTCTTAATATAAAAGAAGCTCATTTGGGATCAGGACCATAATAGTAGCTATTATCAACTCTCTCTTGATTTTTTTCTTTTGATAAAAAAATGGCATAATGCAAGTTAATATCAGCCCCAAGATATTACAAGATTTTTTGAGAAGAGATTTAAATAGTTTTTGTGCTGATTTGTAGCTGAAGATTATAAAATTTAACACTCTAAAGTGTCATGCTTCTGGATCACTCAACTGACCAAGCCAATTTTTTATTATTTCATGTTTTACTGAGACCTCTAGGTCTAGTACTGCAATCCACCATGTTGAAAAGCATCAAAGCTCAATATGCTAATTCATGGTTACTAGTAAACCTTGAATAATGAGAGAAATTAATGAAAACTCTATTTGACACCAATGTAAGAAAAGCTAAAGATTGAAAAAGGCTCATGTAACATAATTATGTTTCTGTTGAGCCTACGTGTGGTGAAGGACTAAGACTTAAAGAACACATGGTATTCTCTTTTTGTCTGTTTTCCCACTGAACAGCAGTGATTAAACTATGTGGACTGACTGAAATATCAATATTATGTGCTATCCACCTGAAAGAAACTGAACACAATTTCTAAAGCATTATTTCAATTTTTAATTAGAACCAATTATTCCTTTTGGACAAATAGCATAAATCTCAGTGAACAGACACCCTAGAATATTCTGTAGTGTTTTTAATTACTCATAAACACCAGTTGTTGCTGGGAAAGTTTCCTCTTTTCTGTCTCAAGTTCAGATGAAATACTTGTTAGAAAATACAATCATAAATCCAGAATCTTCTATTTCTTTTTCTAGTAAGCAAAACAACCTATATAATCTATAATCAACAGACAGGAATATTGAAGGGATGTGATTTTACAGTGTAGTGTGGCAATAGCACCCAGCTGCTAACTGGTGCTATGTGACTACCTAGTGATATGGATTTTAAAAATTTGAATCTGTAATTAAATTTCATATGAAAATACAAGTCAAACAAACTAGTCGCCACTTTCATTCCTTAGGCTTTTCTTTCGGTTAAAGATTTTAAGCATATTGAGAGCACAGATTTTTTTTTAATAAAACCTTCATGAACATTATTTGTAGTTCTCAAATGGAATGTATGCCAGGGATTCAGTGTTTATGATGATATCCAAGAATAAGATTTGCTGTTAAATAACCTTTCATCACTGAAAATGAAATTAATTCATTTTCCTCTGTATAAAGCAGGGAGTGCCACTCTCAGAGGAGTAATTTCACACTGTCCTTCTCTTCCTGAAATAAGGCTATTTCTGTCATTTGTCTGTAGTGTTATCTCATGTGTTTCTAGCTTCTACCTCTCTGTTCCTCACCTTTTTCATTTATTCCTAAAAAGAGATGGCCTAAAGATTTAGGAGCCAAAAAACATATTTTAAAATATTTCTTTCAAAAGACAGCATAACAGGACGAAAAGATAAAGGTATTTGATGTGAAGCATCAGAGGGATTTTGTGATAATTTTGGAGACTTATATTAACATTCATAAGGCAAATTCAACTGCTACATAAAAAGTGAAATTTCTACTCTTTAAACATGCATCAGAAGAATTTCTAGGTGAATTGGTTGGCAGGTGAGGTGCAGAAGTAACACTACTTCTGGTCTACAGTCATGCAGGCTAGGACAGAATTTAATTAGTTTAGGCTGGTCTACAGTCATGCAGGTCTAGGACAGAAGTTAAACTTGTTTTTTGTTAGTCTATAAAATGATTCAATCTTCTCAGTATGAAGATACTCCTTGGATTATCATTGAAGGATGATCGACCAATAAATTTAAAATACCTGGAAGTTAGCATTCAAATAAATCAATGATTAGTCTTAATCACTTCTGAACTTCTTATCACAAAGAAAAAGAAATCTGCTTTTCTTAAAAAAATTAGTGAATAATTTGCCATCTAGAACTGTAAACTATATAATATTCTGACCGCTGCTACAAATAACAAATGAAAATTCACTCCTGAAGAGATTCCAATTGGGCACAAGAACTTTTTCATAGTGAGAATGATCAGCCATCAGACCACTTTGAGTTTTCCTCTAGGCTTCACCCAAGCTGTAAATGACAAGCATTGCCAAGGAAGTTGGTGCTCTTTCTATTTCAGTCCATACCAGCCCACTTCCTTACAGGTGGACCTTATTCTTAATTTGTTTTGCTGCTACAGACAGAGGTTTATATAACTCTTAGAATAGAACCATAAATTAACACTACTACATTTGAATCTCCCAAAAAGTAGATGAAAAATTTGTTTAGGATATCAGGCAGTAATTTCACTACTTTAACTAGTGCATGAAATAGTCACACCAAAACTATGAGGAAGGATAAGTGCTTGCAAAAGCAAGATATTATGCTATTTTGTAGGTTGATATTCCATGAACATGGTAGCATTCTTTGTATAAGCTGAGCCATGCAAGTGCATTTTATTAGGAGACTAACTCAAAAGATGTTCTACTTCAATATTACTATGCTGCATGCAATCTGTAACACATTGATTTTATGTACAAAATAGGAATTTTTCATATGGGTGTATTTTAATGGATGTTGGCATCAAAATATCACTGCCAAATCATTGGGGCTCTGGTATGTTGTAAATTCATCACCAGCAGAGCAGACGGAACTGGTTTTGGTCTGTGAACATTAAGATTCCAAGTAATATCCTCAGCCTTGTTTAGCACCCCTTTTATGACATGTTTATTTCTCCAAATCTATTTGCCCCAACCTCTAATGACAGCTTGAATTGCATCCCTATTCTTTCAGAATACCCTCCACTGCTGCTGTGGGAATTGATTGGCAGGTAATCAAATGTGAGAAATCTGGCACCAGAATCCTGCTCAGGACTAAACCTGACACAGCTGGCCCTGGTCTGGTAGCTGAAAATTGTTCAAAAGTTTCATTTCTGGGCTGGGGAGAAATAATACAGATAGAGACAGTCAGTTCCAATTCTGTGAAATACTGATTCTGATCTGTTTATTAATATCTTAAGGAGTGTCCTTATGAATTTTTACCAAGGACCTTGGACTCAAGAGAAAATTGTAATATATAGTGACATCTAATTTGTTATAGCTGCAGCAAAGTGCAGTCTTTAAGAAAATAAAAGGTGCTGACAAAACATTAATGGTGGTGAGGAAGCAATATTTTTTATGTCTTTAAGATTTCTGAGATCAAATAATATTTCTATCTAGTTGTGCCATCAAGGCACAATGCCTCTAACTATGCTTTATAAAGGAGAAAATTGCTTGCATCATTACCCTGATGATATTAAATCTTATTTGTTTGTCAAATATGTGTAAGAGTTTCAGCATTCAGCAGCTAATAGTAAGGATTAGTATTCTAGAATGGATACTGGAATGGCTGAGAAAACAACAACAACAACAAAAAACCCTCTTGTAATTAGACATGTAAGTGAAAAAGCTTGGTTGGCAGAAATCCAGTACCCATATATTAATGTAAATAGCCATTACAGCAACTTTCTTTATTGCTAGTCTCATGAGATCTAACAACACAGAAAACAAAGATGTGCCAACTGTTGTCTACTCTGATAATCTGTTACAGACAGGAAACTAATCAACAAAATGACATTGTTCTCACAAGATCTCTCTTATATATAAAAATAAAATGCATTTTCATTTCACTTTTAGATCATAACAGTCTTTTGTGTCGCTATCAACTTTTCCAGTCCATGTTTGATAGTATGATTCCCTGAGTTTAGTAAAGTGTGCCAGGC
>NW_005054350.1:1232994-1237660 GCF_000277835.1 Geospiza fortis | reverse complement strand
TGAATGAGAAAGGGAGGAAAATTTGGGTTTTACTTTTTTGGAGACACAAAGGCATTTTAAATAACTTAAATCAACACCACTCCAAATATTTCCCAAAATTATTACTAAAGAAAAATTTTATTATTCCTAAAAAAAAAAGACAAAAAATATTAAAAAGTGTCCAAAAGTATATCTAATTAGCTAATCATGTTGCTAGTCTGAAGTAAAGGTGATTTCTGCTTTCAACTTTCGAAACCTTATTGCACTAGAAAAAGAAGGAGCAAACATCACTGTGCGTCTAGATGATCTCTGCCTTCACACTTCCTCCCTTCTTTTGCCAATCTAAGAAACCTGTTACAGGGAAAGATTTGAATTTTCAAGACATATCTATGCTCAGATCAGAACATTAAAAGAAAAGGCTTGTTTTGTATTTCTATGTCAAAACCCAGTACATTCCTCTGACTGCCCTGGAGGACTAGAGACCCTTGCAGAGGGCTCAGAGACCTTGGCATGGAGTCAAAGACCCCTGTGCCTCCAATTTTAACCCATGGAAACAATTATCAACTTTGTGAGAGGAGTTACAAGCCACAAGGGTTTGAGTACAATGTTAGTGAATTTATCACAGGGTAAAAAAGTAGAATTTTGTGGATTTAGAATGGGGGTTCATGAGGCAAGATGGAGGAATCTGGGCGTATCCTGTCTTTCTCCTTCTTCTTCTTGTCCTTCATCTTCTGCTGTGATGGTGACACTTCTGGATTTGTTTAGAGTAGAGAAAAACTGTCTAACATAGGTGATAGGTATTGGAAAATGATTGTAAATAAAGTACACGTAGTTTTTAGTATAAAAAGATAACACTACCCTGAGGGCGGTCAGTGCATCTCAACCTGACCTGCTGGGCAGACATCCACAAGTCTGAAAAAGAAAGCATTAGATAAGAGAAAATAAACAGTCTTGAGAACCAGAGCCGAGGAATCCTGTCTTCTTCGAGCATGAGGCTGGGAAAAAAGACTTTTTAATGCCTCAGGAGCCTTTCCAACAACAACAAACCTGACATCTCTTGTATATTTCTTAAATATTTACAACTAGTTCATGACTTAGAACTACTAGTCCTACAGCATACTGTATTGCACTCAGTATACTTAGCATAGTAAGTATGCCTTTGATACTAAATTGGGAGGAGCTGTTTGCTTTCTCAAAGGCAAAGAGGTCCTGCAGAGAGACCTTGATTAAGCTACAGGCCTGGGCAACCCCGCTATGTATGAAGTTCAACAAAGTGCAGGACGCCACACGTGGGATGGGGCAACCCAGGGCGAACAGAGAGACTGGGAAATGAGCAGCGCTCTAGAAAGGGACCTGGGGGTCGTGGCTGATGGCAAGTTGAATCTGAGTTAGCAGTGCCCTGGCTGCCAGGAGGGCCAAACCTGTCCTGGGGTGCATCAGGCACAACATGGTCAGCTGGGAAGGGGAGGGGATTGTCCCACTCTGCTCTGAGCTGGGGCAGCCTCACCTCGAGTGCTGGGGGCAGTTTTGGGCATTGCAAAATGAGGAAGATATAAAGCTATTAGAAGATCCAGAGGAGGGAAATGGACATGGTGAAGGTTTTGGAGGGGAACCATATGAGTGGCTGAGGTCACTTGGTCTGCTCAGACTGGACAAGACTGATGGGAGACCTCATGGCATTCTGCAGCTTCCTCAGGACTGGAGGAGGAGAGGCAGACACTGATCACTGCTCTGTGCTGGCCAGTGTCAGGAGCCAAGGGAATGGCCTGAAGTTGTGTCAGGGAAGGTTTAAGTTGGATAGTAGAAAAAGGTTTTCCACCCAGTGGGTTGGGCACTGGAACAGGTTTCCCAGGGGAGTGGTCACAGCCCCAGCCTGACAGAGTTCAAGAAGTGTTTGAACAATGCCCTCTAGACATGATATGATTCTTGTGCTGTCCTGTGCATGGCCAGGAGTTGGATTTTGATGATCCCTGCATCCCTTCCAAGACAGGATATTCAAAGACCCTGTGGTTTGATGATACATTCTTTGGTGTACTCATTGCACTTTGGCAATGAAATGCATTGGGATATAATTTATCATTACTGCAATTCTTATAAAAGTTTTTTATAAATTCAAATGTGAGGAGATCTATTTGACTTTTTTTTGACAGTTTCCCTCGATAAACAACTTTTATTATCTTTAATACAAAGCCCATTAAAACAAACAAACAAACAAACAAACAAACAAAACAACAACCTAAATTAATTTAGAATTTAGTAAATTTCTGAACTTTTTTAACACAATTATCCACTGCATGTTGTCTTGGCACTTGTTTTGTACAGAAATTCCTTACTGGTTTTAGATTATTATACAATATAATTCCTGAAGGTTATTAAGCACTGTGGTAGATTTAATCAATGGATTTTTTGAGGGAAGTTTTATTTATGAGCGTACATCACCTAGAAATACTTCACTACATAAAGAAATCTTCTACAAAGTGCTCTTTCATTTTTGGAGTTGAGCAGCTGTCTAAACAGAGTGTTGCAGTCCACAACATGTTCTAAAGCCTACAAAATAAGACTAGGAACTCAGTCTTCCAGGATTAATTCTTACTTACACTTTTGAGTAGCTAGATTATTATAAATGTATAGCTAGTTGTGCTGGATTGGGAAGCCAGGTTTCCTGCTCACTGTACATATGCAAGCCAGGTAAGAAATGAACTGACACCAGGCAGCAATCAGGATTTTGGGAAAAGCATAGAAGCTCCATTCTTTTGCTTCCCTTTTGTTTCAGGTATTTTAACAATCATTTCCCCCATGGTGCTGTGTCACTGAGAGAAAGAACAAGTTCTCTGAGCTTTTGACCGTCTTGATACCAGAAAGAAACCAGATTACTAAAATTCTGCAAAATGGGTATCCATAACGAAATGGAGTTCTTAGTTTATCATCAGAGACAACTCAGAAAACAAGAAACAGGACAGGGCTGGGCATCTGGTGAGAACAGAGGGGCAGATGGGGCCAGGATCATCATGAGAAAAATTGGCAAAGATATTTAATTTTGTATTTTTTTTAATACCTAAACCCAGAAGTGTGTAGAAGCGAGCATCTGGGAGGATACAGATGGTGTAGGGCAAAAGGTACAGCTGCCAAAACCATAGGAAACAATAGAGTAACTTGTTTAGATTTAGACTCTACAATAGAGTTGTAGAGAGACTGCTTGAAAGAGAAATTCTGAGGAAAAAAATGAGGCAAAATATAAAGCAGCAAGTCATATAGAAATATAGAGAGTAGAAATGGGAAGTGTAAGTTTTGCATTGCTGAAATGTGAGTTGTGTGCCATATAGAGTGAATTAAAGTTCAGCTTACAAACTGTTCTCTGAGTCAGGAGTTCAAGTATTACATCTCTGCTCACTGCTTAAATCAATGTGAGTTCTTGAATCAGGAGAGAGTGGTCAGGAGTGCATGATAAACAGTAGGATAAAAGTAATTTGTGCAAACAACCTTTAAGAAAACTTTCCAAAATCAACAGCAACAGCACAAACAAACTTAAGCCAACAGTATAAACAAAGAGAATCTTATAAATTATGAAGCAGAGGTTAGAGAAGTCTTATAAATGTAAGATATTTTCATTCAGGTAAAGGAATACAGAAATACAAAACTTGATAACTCATACCCTTTAATAATGTATTAAACAAAGAGCTGTTCATCGAAAAAGGGAAAATGCCCAATACTGCAGTCTGACAATCTAAGCATTGCCTATGGAGCTTCAGCTGATTTGTTCTGGGGTTTCCACCTTTATATCTTCTTTTGCTTCTAATCTTGAAAAATTGTCACCCCACCATCCACCCCCAAGATTTAAAAAGCAAAAATTTTCCTGAATATGATCTGTCAGCAGAGAAAACATCTCTCAGAGAAGTCTTACACCTGTAATAACTGCAGCTTATATTTACCAGGAATGCAATGCTAGCCAATAAAATGGGCTGGTAGAGTTTGGACATTTGGGATAAAGGCAACAAAAAGATATTTTTGCAATATCTTCCAGAGCAGTTATTCTCATTCTCAACAGCAGAGAACAGAGATTCTCTTCAGGACAGAGCACTTCAAGCAACACACGAGCGTAAACCTGATGCAAATATTGCTTGCATGGTAATACCTCTGTGATAGATAAACTTGCAAAGGAGGATGCCTTGGGATCATCTAAGCATATGTGTAGTCACCCTTATTTGATGTTCATAACCCCACTCTGCTATCAGCAGCACTGCACTGGAAAGCAGGCAGCAGCCTTTGGGGGACAGAGCCAGGGTCACCAGAGCTTCCGTCACCACAGGACTGGGAGACCTGGGGGCTGTGTAGCTGGGTTTGTGTTAAACCAAAAGCTAATCAGTTCATACAGAGCATCATCTGCCTCTGTTTTCCATTCTCAAAACTGCTGGAATAACAGAAATTATGTCTATCACACACAAGCTTTTGTTTGTTTGGTTTTTTTGTTTTGTTTTGTTTTGTTTTGTTTTGTTTTGTTTTGTTTTGTTTTGTTTTGTTTTGTTTTGTTTTTAATGCAACTCCGCAAGAAACCTGTTTCTCTCTTACAGAAAAGGGATAAGTACAGGCATTAGTAGAAATATGAAAATAACCATTGTGGTCAGAGAGAAAAGGGGTGGAGTTTCTACTACTAGTTTTAATTCCATACCACCCACATCCTGTCAGGGGT
>NW_005054350.1:1229937-1232984 GCF_000277835.1 Geospiza fortis | reverse complement strand
AGGAGAATGATGGGCCAAAAGTGGAACAGGGTAACACAAATGGTTTAATTTTCCTGCAGGACTTTAAATCAGCATAGTAACATAGCCAGAAGAAAGAATTAAGCAATTCCATGGCCAAGCAAATCTGTAGATTAGTATTAAAAATTATTTTTAAAAAATCCCAAATTTTTTAGAAAACATTGTAATTGAGCTATTTTGCTAGCTGAAGAGCATTAAGCTGAAAGTGACTCACAAATATAAGAAGGTAGAACAGATCGATATTCTTAAATTTAAAATAGTATTTCAGCTTCTCTGCTTTCACATGAATAAAGGACTAAAAATAGGCATAAAAATGAAAATATTTAATTTTAAATTATTGATGTCATTCTTATCCACAGCATGACACCGCTATTCATACTTGCATTTGATTTTTGTTGAGAAATAAATATGCCTATTGTGCTATTACTAATGAAGTTAAGCCAATTATTTACTATACTTTTTAATGCTCCCTGCTGTTTTTTTTTAATAATACTTTAATAGTCTATGTTACTCTTATTCCTGCTTTCCTGTAATCTTAAGCTAGTTTACCTAGCTAAACATAACCTTTAAATGTTAGGCTAGCTAAAACAACTACTTAAAACTAGAGATTTTCCTCTCCTGAATTCCATCTCAACTGAAACAAATTCCATTTTTATGACTTTTTGACGTAGAATTTATTTTATGGAAGAAAAACTAAAAAAAGCTTCAATTTTGAACTAGTATAAATGCAAATATATTGAGTCTAAGTATTTTAGTATTTTGCAAATCAGACTTTTTTGGCTTTGAGTTTTTTTCTGTCATGAAAGCAATGGTTTCCTAATTCATATCATACTACATACACATAATTTACAAGTTTTCAGCTTATATTTGAACTTTACAGATACCATAACAGAAATTCAGGGATGTATAAGGGTAGGATTTAAGACATGTGTACACTTTATTCTTCCACTACATTACATTTTTGGAAGATAAGAGCTAAAGTTTCAAAAGGCTTAAAATAGTGACGATTTCTCTTACCCATCCTGTCCTTCTAATGACTTTTCAATCTTATAAGGAATGTTATCTTCAAATTAATCAACATAAAAAGGTTTGAAAGTCTGAAGGACTTAGAAGGGCCTTATAAGAAGCAGTATATAGGGTTTTTTTTCATGGAAAAACGAAAAACAACTGTTGTCATGTATTAAAGCCGAACAATGGTGAGGAACATTTTAGCCAGAAAAAAATAATAATTTTTAAAATTACATGCTCTTTTAACAAAATTTATTTTACCAATGCCCACTTCCTGTTTTGGTACATGGTCATAAAAACAGAGTTTCCTTAAAGAGATATACTTGGTGATATATTTGGCCTCCCAAGATTTCACAGTATGATTCATAAACCGATAAGAGATGCCGCCCAAGAAAAAGAAAAAAGTACATTGCTTTGTCTTGTTAACTGGTGTTGTAAAATGCCTCCCAGGTATTTAAATATATCTTTTCAAAATAGGCAAACACTAAGACTAGTGAAAAGCAATATATTAGTTTAATTTAATAAAGAGAAAAGCTATTTGCTTAGTCAAATATGCATTTGGAATTTGTTCTCCTTTACAATTTTTTTTTTTATTTTACAATAAAAAAGAAATACAATTATCTTCCATCTTTCTCCCCACTTTATCTACAAGCAGACACTTCTAAGGCAATATTTTTGATTCTTGTTACTGAAAATTTAAACTCCAGATATTTTCTTGCTTAAAGAGGTGGCTACGTTACTGCATTACTTCTCCTAAAATGCAGCACTGACTGAGCCTACATCAGAGAAAACCACGTAGTGGAGGAGAGCTGCATTGCTGGTATGTACCTTGAAGGTGTGACCAGGCTGAGCAAGTCAGGCCATAACAAACTGCCACATGAAATCTTCAGATTTACAATCTGAAGGAGATTTTTCAATTCCAGAATTGAAACACCTTCCTGTATATGCATTTTTACCAACTTTCCCACTCCTTGCTGTTTCAATAAGTACATATAAAACTAGTGGTAATGTAGATATAACAATTAAAAAAATTTAAAAATATCTATTTATTAATTTTGAAAAATGATCATGTATATGGAAAAATTTGTGTCAGAATTCAAATTTCTTCAAGGATTGCTAGAAACCATTGTCTCAAAGCTATAAACTCAGGTGCCATAAATGGAATTTCTTTTTGTTGTTGTTTTGTGTTTTGCTTTTTGTTTTTTTAAATGAATGATAATGTAGGGGATCTAAAATAAGAGCAGGAATATATAATCACCAGCATTCATTGTCTGGTGCCAGTGTCTGATTGCACAGAGAAGGAATTCCCATGCCTGGACCTGAAAATTAATCACTGCCTAAAAAAAATTAAAAAAGAAAAAGGAAGATATTTCGCAGTTCCTTTGGGGATTTTCCTTTAAGAATTTGCCATATGAATAAAGCTCTAAATACTTTTATTTAAAGGAAATTAACCCTCAAATATCTAATTCTATTTGTATTTCACCTCAGGGGAAAAAATTATGAAATACTGTTTGTAGGTAAAATTTTGTATGCTTGAGGAAGTAACTCTTAATTCACAGAAGGAGAGGAGAAATTGAAATTTAAACCTTTTTAGTCTAAATGGATGAAAGTTTATAAACATGTAATCAATCTGTCTGGTTTGGTTTGGCTTTCCTAGCACAAATACATAAAAATCAATAGGTGCCTAAAGTCTGGTAAAGGATACAGAGAAAGAAGATAAGTTTCTGCATAGTGGAAATGCTGGTGCTAAAGAGACAGTTGCAGTCATGTGGCATGAGATATTCAATGAAAATAAAAATTACACTTTGCTTCTTATAAGGTTGCCCTACCTCTATCAATTTTAATGTTCCTGCATCTGAATTTACTTTCTTATGAAGTCCAATACTGGCCTCAATCTTTAATGCAGGGAGAAAATGGAATTGAGGAATGACACGGGAGTACTTCAAAACATTTTGTCTTACCATATATTTGGACGTGTTTTCAGTTGCATAATAGGTGAGTGAGGTACCACAAAGTCTTTT
>NW_005054350.1:1221960-1229882 GCF_000277835.1 Geospiza fortis | reverse complement strand
TTCCCTCTCCTCTTTTCTTTTTTAAGGTCTTTAATAGAAATAAATTTAATACTTTCAGTGATTAATTCTACCGAGAAGATTCTTCATTTAATAATGTTTTTTAAAATTTGGCAATGACTGAAAATGCTGAGAATATTCAGTGACAGATAAAGAATAGTCAAATGTTCCAGGCAGCATGGTCTCTTCTACTGTCTTGTAATTTTAAATACTTTACCTCCAAGCTATGTATGTTACAGACACTGAGAAATTTCCTTTCTTCATTGATGAACCAAAATTGACTTTATTTGCAGTTGTAAGTTTTGTAGGGTTGCACACCTGATCTTGGACTTAGAGGTGGACATAAATTTTAAAATCCTCCAATACCCCATAGAATCTAAAGGAAGAAGAGCAATGAATAACACATATGAAAAACATGCTGAAAAAATTCATATGAAGGAGTACTGGCAACATGCTACTTTCAGACATCAAAGACTGTATGGACAGCATAACACACTACTAACTTGCCAGAAATATAAACCCACAATAAGCCCCTTATTTTTTTTTCCCTTTTCACCTGCCGAAGAGAAAAAGGTGTGGGTTTTTGGGGTTTTTTTGGGGTTTTTTTGGGGTTTTTTTGGTTTTTTTTTTTTTTGTTTGTTTGTTTTTTGGTTTTTGGTTTTGTTTTTTTTTTGGTGGGGTTTTGGTTTTTTCTTTTTCCAGAACATTTTCACACTGATTCATAAATATCTTTTTAAACCCCAAGAACCAATTTCTCCCTCCTCCTCAACTGAATAAGTAATTTAGCAGCTCAGCCATCACTCTACAGAAAAAGAATTCCCCCCTTCTCCATCATTACAAGGACTTTGAATCCATTACATTTTGTACCTGCCATTGAAAAGTCAGCCCAAACCAGAAGCAGCTGCTGAGCCATGATGTGTATATCTGCCAAAAATTCAGAACATATGATTCAAATATTTAATACAAATAATTTTTTTGTGAGATCCATTGAAGAAATTGTGATGTTTTTTTCTAAATGGCTGTTGCCTTTTTTAGCTTAGCAGCCCATATTAATATTTACAGTAACAATATTTGAAGACAAATATCAGAATATATGTTTTATGCCTACGTGTTTTTTCTACTTAGTTTTCTATTTTAATAATATAGGGGAGATTGTTAAGAATGCTCCATTTCTTCCTTTCTTGTAATATAACTTCACTTTTCTCTCTCTGTCTCATATAAATTTTGTCAATTTTATCAGTTATCACCATCTGCAAAAAAGAGACATTGAAATCAATTTATCATATCAGGATTTTATACTTTCTGAATATAAATGCTTATTTAGTGGATGGTAACACAAGTTCATAGGATGAATCACAGAAAAAAGACTCAAATGTTTTAAATAGTTGATTTTTTCAAATGCCCTCAACAAGTCTGTTTGAAATGAAACACAATAATGTTCTCTGCCTACCCTATGCTATTAACTTTTGTGTGGGCGTATGTATAATTTTACAGATTTCCACAGGAGATTTAGAAAACAGGTCAAGGTGACAGCAACTCTGTTATATAATTTCCATTACAAAACTCTAAACCATATAAGAATCAACCTGAACTTTTATCACAAATTAAAAAGGACCACAAAGAAATTGATTTTTGTGTGCATGTTTAACCTGAAGTGTTAGACCTATGGATATAAAGACACAAAAAATTTTCTTGTGAAAACATGAATCTCTTAAAGCACAATAGCCTTTCTCAGGACACATATAACACATACCTTTCTCAGCTCTTCTTCCTCTCAAACTGGCTGAATGAACTGCTAAAAATGTATGAGGACAAATGAATTATAGAATCATAAAATGGTTTGACTTGGAACGGACCTTAAAGACTATCTAGTTCCAACATCCCTGACATGGACAGGGACACCTTTTACCAGACCAGGTTTCTTAATGCCCCATCCAAGCAGACCTTGAATATTTTCAGAGACAGGGCATCCACAGCATCTCTGGGCAACCTGTTCCAGTGCTTCATTACCCCCACAGTAAAGAATTTCTTCTTTATATGAAATCTTTCTCCATCTTTTTTATAAGATCCTTTTTATATCGTGAGAAGTCATGATAAAGTCTCCCTGGAGCCTTCTCTTCTCCAACAGCGCTTTATCTTTCCTAACCAAATCCCCACACAGTAGAATAGTGTTCCTATATTCTTCCCCAGGGACACATTCCTGGTTCCTCTGTCTGCACATTTTCTTCTTATTCTCTACTTTGAGCAGGAGGTCCTTGTTGAGTCATGCTGGTCTTGGGCTTTCCTTGTCCAAATTAATACATGTGGGAATCAAGAGCGCCTGTGCTCTAAAATGTTCTTAAAAAGCTGACAGCTCTGTTCAGCTTCATTGTCCCCTTCATTGGGCTGTTTCCCAGGGGAGTTTCATCCATTGCTGCCTTAAACAACAGAAAGTTTGCTTTCCTAAAGTACAGCATACTGACTCTACTCTTCACAAGGCCCATGTGCCTCAGGACTCTGAATTCCACCAGGATATCATGGCTACAGCCCAGGCTGCCACCAATCTTGACATCCCTAATTAGTTATTCTGTGTTGGTGAGCAACAGGCCTAGTAACGCTTCTCTTTTGGTCAGAATAAAAAATTATTCTTGACAACCTCCAAGACTGTCCTGAACAGCTTACTCTTTGCTGTGCGACTTTTTCAGCAGATGCAAGGCTCCAGTTTTGCATTTTGTTCCATCATGTGTCAACAACAGCAATTAGGTCATAATGTCCAGCTCCTCCTGCTTCCTACCATGCAGTGGACATTGGTGTGGAGGCACTTCTGCTGGAATATTGACTGTGTCACCTTTACACCTTTAGGGGAACATGCCCTAATTCCCTTGAGGAATTTCAGAGCTGTTTCTGTGTTGGATTCTTATATATTAGCAGCCTCTGTCTCTTCTCAAAAACTCTTGACAGGCTATCATGAATCAGTGGTTTGGACAGCTTAAAGAATCACTATAAACACATTGGAAAAAAACAGGTTTTAATATAAATATGTGAAAGTGCAACTTAACAGAGTTCAACAGCAAAGTTCACTCACTTCATACATAAAGCATATTCAAGAAAATAGAAGTAGAACCAGTTTAGGATGATTTACAGGGATAGAGGGGATGCAAAAGTGTGAGCATGTAAAGGATATAGATACAAAAAGAAAAGGGCTCAAAAGGGGTTAACAGGGGTTAATCACGAGCTGATTTAACATTTATAGAACTATTCAATAGGATTTGCTAGAGTTGTAACAATGACTTTCATGCCCTTATCAATCCACATGCATGCACTCAGCCAGCAAGATGCATCTCTATTTGTGCTTGTAAAGGTACCTATCAAAAATTCCCATTGGGTGCAGCGGAACACTCACATCAAACCCGTAGTGTTTCTCACCAGACAAGGGTTGCACCTCGAGGAGTTTGTGTGTGTAGAGCAGTTCCAGACCTTTTCAAAAGGTTTCATAATGATGGTACCCTTTCACTCAAGCTATAATTCAGGGGAATAATTTGCCATGGTTAAGAAGTATAATTGTTGACCTTTCATTCCCCACTTTGATCCAGTGGCTGATGTTGCTGGTATGGTCAGAACTGTTTCCACCTTTACCTTGCAAGAGCTCCTAATCTGATCAGGGGATCACACAACTGGTGTGGTAAAGGGGCACTTCACCATTCAGCTCGTTCAGTCAAGCCTTGTCAGGAGCTCCTGAGATCACAGGCAGGTCCAAGGAGCAGGAGGTTGGGGTAGGGGGAGAACCACACATACAAGAAGTTAATAGGCATTGATTGACACAAGCAAGATGTTAATAGGCATTGATTCCTTAAGAAAGAAGAAAAGGATGTCACCAGTGTTTGACAAGATTTGGAATTGAACATTTTGTATAATGATACTAAGAAATCTAGGTTTTACCAGTAGCTCAAACAAGTATAAAACAATTCTTAAAAGGTGAAGACCCTTCTATTATGTGTCTATGTAAATCTCAAATATGGATATAGAATTATATAAGGTATCATAACTCCAAGTACTGGTATTTTCTTGTAATTAGAAAGAAAGAAATCAAAGCCAGCAACTTTTAAAATAATAATATCAATAAAAAGATAAGACCTGTTGGATTATGCAGTTTAGGCTTCAATAAACAAGATCCATTAGAAATGTTCAAATACTTACTCTTCCTTCCTATCAGAAAGTACAAACCAGTGAAGGACATTTTCATGAATTTGATTAATTCCACTAGAAAGTTTTATACAACACCGGAATTAATCATATTGTCTACCCTGACTTATCCTAGCAATTTTGAAATGCATGGCTCTGCAAATATGATTTCTTTAAATACAGCTCTTGAATGAAAAATATTTACTTCACTTTTTTGGAAAAGCAGCAGAATAAAAAAAGGTTAGCAATGAAATATGCATAGGCACTAACAGAAACTTTCTGCCAGCATGGTTTATTAGCAATTTTTTTATGTCCTATTGAAAGAACATATGACCCAAACTTGAACTCATTTCTATAAGAACTGATGAAACATTGCAATAATCTGGAAGCATGCTGTGGAAAAACTCAAAAGCAGAAGGAGAAATCTAGCCCTGTTTTTTGGCTTGCTGTGAAGACGGAGCTAGGGAAAGATTTTTCTGCTACAGCTTAGAGAAAGAAAAAGAATATTTGAAAACTGAAATATGAAACAAGATCTGGCCTCTTACCTCCCAAAACCTGAAAAAGACTCAGAACAGACCTGTGAAGGTTGAAAATTTATACCCTAGGGCAAGTTTCTCTTCAAATATTTCAGCTACAACAGAAAAATAATTTTCATAACAAATGAAGCGGTGAAACAGGCAGATTTAAGTATGTGACGGTGTTCTCAACACATTACTTAGTAACTATACTAGCACCTTGGAATTCAATCCTTTCGTCCAGAGTATCCCATTTAATTTCAGTTTTTAAGAAGATCATGATGAAAAGAGAATTTATCTATTAAAAGATAAAGAAATATATTTTTGAAAGTCTGTTCTAGAAATGACAATTATTTCTGTTTCTCATACATCCAGACCTTTGGTAGGCAGATAATAAAGCTGGTTTAAGAAGTAAGAATTGATGAAAGAGAGCACTAAAATTTAGGAGTTCAACTACATTCTGGTTCAGCTACAGGAATGATCTCATGCAAAGGCAGTTAATAAATTTCACTTTGACTACTTCTTCCCTTATGTCTAAGAAGGCAGACACGCTGCTAAAATCTAAGAATGGGTACAGCTATTTTCTTGTGCCTATGTGCAATTTGCATGAAGTGCTCATTTAATCTCTGAATTTCATCAGTGTCAAAATAGAAAAAACTATTTTTATTTTAAAGCAATTAACCACTACTTTCAAAAAATAAGAAAATAAAAAATTGAAATAGAAATTCTTGCATTATTTTTTCTCATTTCATGAAATTATGACAAGCTATACAGAAACACCTTTTATCCTCCATATTGCCACTAGCCCGGTCTAGCTAAATGTGCAAATAAATACACAACTCAGCAAAATTCAGAAAAAATTCAGTCTTTCCATACAATAGAAGAATAGAACCCAACAACAGTTTCAGGAATTGCTTTTCCTTGAAAATGCATTAGTCATGTGTTTATTTCATTCCTTCCCTGAACTCAAAAAACTTCAGTTCACAGTATCAGAAAGTTAATTTACGCATCATACATACTCAGTAAATGCATGTCCTACCCTACAGCAAGCACATATCCTGGGGAAAAACTTAATTAGAAGTTAAACCATAGCAAACAATCATTAAGATGCACTTATTCAGTATGGAAAATCATCTGAAAAATGAAATAAAATAATTTCTCACCTCAACCTCTCATTCATACAGATTTTAGTGTAGTTAACAGTAAAATAGCTTTATATGCTTGGTCATAATGTACAAAACATTTTAGCTAAATATTTGGCCAAATAGATGGCTGGATCATAGGCCAGCTAAGCCTTCTGGACAAGTAAGTGATTTGCCTTCTTTGAGAGTAGAACATGCTCATCTCTAAAAAACTATGTGCATTACAGATGGAGTTTGAAGGAGAATAACTAGAAAGGCACAAGTGTCAAGTGTGCAAAGTGAGACATTTCCAAGGCACAGGATCACACCCTTTGCAAGCAGGGAGTGTCAGCATGGGCTGATAGCAGAGACATTGAGAGTACAGGCACAAAACACTGAGAATGTCTTCTGAACATTTAAAGCCAGATAAAGCAGTATTCAAGGCAAACGAAGCTAAAACACTATATCCAAAACAACTCATGTGGTAAAAATGGGAGGGAACAATCAATAAGGTATAAAAAAACAGACTACAAAATTTGAACAGATGAAGACTATAGAGCAGAGTTTCTGCCACCTTTAATGATGCCATGTTTCAGCAACACCATTGCATATCTGCCATAAGGTTTTTCTCAGTGCATCTCTTTTTCATTCATCTTTGACCATATTTTGCTACTGAAACTAAGGAATAATAAGTAAAGTACTATTTCTTGTGGCATTGATAGCTTAATTTAATTAAAATTTAAAAAGCAACTTTTACGCCTGTGTTTTTTGCTCCATATGGGAATATGACAAAGTGGTTTAATACAGCAGCCCAAAGTCAGAATAAAGTTGTACACAGCACAGACAGCAGCACTAATCAGAACAGTGATGGAAAATAGATGGAAATTAGATCTATTAACCTTATGGCTTTCTCTCACAATAGAATATTCTACTTGCACTTTTTCTGGGGCAGAGACGACTGATGACATTTTCACCTGTCACAAGTTCTGAATGGCACTTCTAAAACTCTCTAATAACTCTTGGTAATGGAGTAGTTCTGGGCCCAGTTTAACATGTCTGGTGCACCTCATTAGGGCAACAAGGTGGTTTCAAAGTAGTGGCTGGTTACTAAAGAGACCAGAACCTTCTCATCATTTTTTCAGTTTGGATGGTACTCTGAGAAATGTGTTTTTTAATTCCCCCATGGAGTGTGGTGAACTTCCAGTTAGACAGAATAATGGACCTGATGTGTAACTCAAAAGAGTCCTATAGGAGATAACACAAAAACAGAAGATTTCTTCATTGACATAGATGAGCTCAAAACTTTCCAAATTCAGCAGAGAAGACAGAAGTGAGTGTTTGTTCTCTCTGCTGTTCAAGTGCTAATTTCTCACTCAGCCTGGGTAACAAACTGGCCTTACTTAGGCAAATTCAGTCTTTCTTTTCCTCCTGTGCCAGAGTAGAAAGACTCCCTAAAAAGAGTATGCTAATGTTTAAACTGAAAAGCTTATGAAAATCTTGTTTCAAGATCGATGGCACTATTTTACCCAGAGGAAAAATTCAAATGATCTATTCTTTTTGTAGACTTGGCAGGAGGGAGGGAGAGAAAGTCCTTAATTAGACATCTCTGAGATACGATCATAACATACAGAAGCATCACAATAAATTTAATAGCTAAGTGAACACAGTATTTCCTTTCTTTCCAGTTTTGCCTCCTGCACTTTATATCTCCGGGGAAATAGCTGAATATTATTTAAGGAAAACTGTTTTCTTTTTTTCTTAAAAAACAAATTATAAAAATAACAGCAGATAAAAAAAAAGAAAGGTTGTTATGGCACATACAGATCATCATGCAAATTAACCTAAGGAGACTAAAGTCCCTGACTTTTCCAGCTGTTTTAGAACTCCCTTTCTTTCTCAGAAAGGAGTTGATTGAAAAGGCAAAAATTCTTCCTCTCACTTTTTGCCATAAACAGGAGGGATTAAATCAACAGGAAGAGATTATGATTTATTCCCGCAATAATGTCTATGCTTAAAAGTAGTGGAAGGGTATTTATAGTTCCAGTATCTTGAGGATGTTTCAAAATGTGTCAGCATTATTTGAATATAGCTGCAATATTTTCCTGTGGACAGTAGTCTTGTCTGGCAC
>NW_005054350.1:1153109-1221950 GCF_000277835.1 Geospiza fortis | reverse complement strand
ACATTAGCATATGCACTTGCAAAGTTCAGGTACTGTTATTCTACATCTAGGAAAATCTGTTACTAAAAAAAATCAGACAAAAAGAAGGAACTGTCCAAGTTCTTGAAAATAATACTCCATTTTTTTATTTCCCTTCTATTTATTTCAGTACTGTTCTCTTGATCTTGTGGTCCTAGTCTACTGAATAGTTCACCTCTGAGTCTTTGCCTTCCTTTTTGAAACAAAAATATGAAGAGGTAAGAGAATATTTTCATAACTGCAAGTGTAGCCTGTAGACTTTCCATGAAATCTGAGACAGAACAGAACCACTGTGTTGTGCTGGGAGCACTGTGTCCTGTGCCCTGTTTGTGAATCCAATTTATTGTTTAAAAGGGTAAGGGAACTTTCTGCTGACAAAAATGCATTTCAGTCCTTGTTGGGATCACTTTTATCAGCAAAACCAACGACAACAGAAATAAAGGGGAAAAAAACCCTTTTTAAAAATATTTTGAAATCCCCTTATTTATTTCACCTAGATATATTCAAATATAGTGGGAAACTGAATTAAGTCAATGAACCTCAGAACACATTAAACCAATACAAATCCTTTTTGGTGTAACTTTATTTGCCTTGTATATAATTTCATAGAAAGACAAATATCTTCTTGTTTTCTTAATCTATCCTGCAGAACAAAGGTAACTATTCCTATTTCATTCTACCTGGAATTTGGGTTCATTTAGTTTTCAAATCACTTCCAGAAGAATAATATGCAGCCAGCATGGCCACCTGGCAGTGTAGAAAATTAATTTGAAATGAAAGTTGTGGTCATTTCAGTGAATTATGGATGCCAAGGCCCTCAAAAGCTGCTTATTTCAATTTACTTCTCTCTCATCAGTAAGAAAAAAAATTTGTAACTTTTAGACAAATTTTTAATTTCCTTAGTTGCAGAGACATTGCAAATCTGGAGCTCAGACACAGAAATAGCTCATCAGATTTGACCAAGCAGTAGATTATTTAGGAAAAATGCATTTGGCATGAGCATAGATATAGGAATTCTTTTGCCTTTGCCTTGTACCTTTTTCCACCTTTTCACATAGTTTTGCATATTATTTTTGGTTAACACTTATGCTCAGTTAAGGAATTATCAGCAATGTAACACTTTAAAATAGCAAAGATGAGTGGTGATACAAATTAATATATTTCTGAATGCCAAATTTTAGCGAAGAATTTACATTACTATACTGATTTTGCTGCAAGAAAGGTTTCTTTTGCTTCAAAACACAAATGTAATTTTCAAAAATTCTTTCTCAGAAAATGAGTCATGTTTAGGGGTCTAAACTTAGTGATTAGAAATGACATTCTGGATGTTCAGGATGCTCCTGGAAAAAGGCATACAATGTAGAGCATTAAGCACTATTTCTTCTCTTTTTTTTTATGTGTGAAGACATTGTTAATGGGCTCAGTTACAAAGCTGGAAAAAAAAATTGCTTTTTGTGTGATTAGAATGGGCTTTAAGCAGAAAACTATGAACCCCATAGGAAACAATTCAAGGTCTAAGTATAATCTGCAAACATATACACTTTCTGATTAAAAATCCAAAACAATCCCAAACCCCAAAAAAATACCTTTTTTTCCTCCATTTACACAAAAATAACTATTGGACCAATGAAAAAAGAAAAGCCTGTACCAATCCTGTCTTTCTGATTTGAAAAATTAATTTATGTCAATATATTAGGTAAGCATTTCTTCATACATAACCAATGTAGACTTATCTCTTCCTCCACAGCAAAATTTAATATCAGTACTGAGACACATTGTCCATAACTGAATGCAAGGCACCACATCAACCTGACCTGGCAGCAATGCTTTTTTCTCCTGTCTGCTTTAGAGATATTATTCTCTCATAAAAGCCTTGGAAATAGCCTAATAATTTGCATGACATTAAATAATCTTCTTGGAATTGCTGCATTACAAAATACTCACCTGCAGGGTGTCACTTAAGTAATTGCAAATAAAAATACTTAAAGGCCTGTTTTATATGGGCTCAAGATACTGCAAATTCACCTTCCAGAGTAAATCTGCTGTGAATCAGAATCTGAAGTCTGTGGAAAACAATGGGAAAGGGTAATTTCTGTTTTATTTGCTGTATCTTCACACTTTTCTTTATAATCTCCTGCTCAGAGATCTAGATGACACAGTGGCTTACTACTCTGATTTTTCATGTGTGAGACAACACAGGAGGTAATCTGACATTCCAGAAGGAAGAATGTATTTGATTGTCTGGAAGTTGTCTGTTTGGCATGTTTGCGCATGTCACAGAACTGCGGCTTGTTTTATTGCAACTATCTATCCTGATTCAGGATAAAACTCATACTGCTCTGGCAGGAGTGTTGGAGGTCAGGTTATTTCTGTGTAGAAAATACTGGGGGGCAATTTTAGCCCTTATTGGGCTACATATCATATTTTGATCAATACGTGTTTTTCAATATGCCTCATTATGTGCATCTAAGGAACTCTGAAGGAAAGCCTTTCAGAGGGAAAAGATGATTTATCAAAACAGAAGGTTTGTAGGGATTGATCAGGTTCAGATAAGCATTTATTCAGAAGGCTTACAGGTAGGTGCAGAAAGAAATTTTAAGCATGAGAAGAGAGTACTCTTGAAAGTACACAACATACACTACTGACAGCACAATGTTGAGAGTGTTGACCAGCCTCTTGGGGATGTGGTTTTTTATTCAGTCTTGTTCCACAGAAATATTTGGCCACTCTTTGCCTGCAGGTATGCATGATCTCTAAGTAACAGGTAAAAAATGAAGTTATTTAGTATCTTAAGAAATTTTAAAGGATCATGTATGACATCTATATGACAGAGGTTAATGGGAAAATAGAAATTGATTTTCTTAAGTCCTCTGATTTTTACGGACTGTATATCATTTCTATAGTAAATATATAGCTTGTAACTATTCTACAGTGTTATTCCCTCACCCAAACTGTAAGTCTATCTTTGCTCTTAGACAGCTCTTATGCTTTTTGCTTTCTCCATTTGTTCATATCAAGACTTTATGATAGACTCATCTACCACTGCTTCTTGTAAGAAAATCTCATTATCTGAGTATGTGTTCAGTCTTCCAGTGAGAATCATTTGCAGTAAAACCTCTCTCATTTTTTCCAGATATCCATTTATATAAAATAGAGCCAAGTCCCTAGTTCCATTGGGACAGAGAGGATTTCTGCCTAATTTTGTTCTACTTTTCTCCTCTATAAATTTATTTTAGTTAGTTGCTGCTTCTGTCGCTTTGGCTACCACAGGCATTAATATAAATTTTCTCCTATACCATTTGCACCATTTTGATCTGAAAAGGCCATGAGACCACCCATGGAGTTTGTAACATTTCCAGCAGGAAAAACAATTTGCTATCAAACCACTTCAATACTATTGATTGTCAAATAAACAAGAAAATTTAAGTGCGTAAAAATCATAGTCTTTAAATATCTTCTAGTACACCCTGTAAGTGTTCTAGTGGTGATGCTTGAAAGCACTTTGAGACTACTATGAGTCATGTTCTTTCACTTTGATTGCCTCAGCATGAAAGAAAGAAGCTGGAAATTAAATAGCAATAAATGCAATGCTTTTATATGTAATGCATAGTGTATTTAACCTGTGTGCGACATCCTACTCTTAAGGGAAAGGGAACACCCAAGATTCATAAATGCACCAGGTTGAAAGAAAGTCAGAGGATCTGCAAAAACTTGAAGTTTTGTTTGTAAATTACGCACTTGGCCTGGAAAGTGGTGTGTTAGTAATTTATTGGAAACGATCCTTGATTGTCTCCACAGCCATCCAGCCATCAGTATTTGAGACACACACATTAGTCCCTTACATTCAGGGATTCTACAGCTGTGCAATTCACTTCTATAGGACTGCAGTCAAATATGTTTCAAAATAAGTTAGATATCTAAAAGTTGCACATTAAGCAATGTTACTTATTATAAATTTAGAAATGCTATTATTCATTCTCAAACCTCAAGGATTAAATTTATTCTGAATTGGATTTAGGAAGAAGCATACTTCACTAAGTACACTATAGTTTAAACATATTTTGAGTATAAGATACGTTTGCTTCAAATACACTGCAGTTGCCATAATGCATAGGATAACTGGTACAAAAAAAAACCAAACCTCTCCTTTAAAGATGAGTGGCTATACATATCATGAAATTACAAATTAATGAAAATAATATAAATTAATAATTTTTGTTTGTTTAATTGCATATATTGCATTCAAAGAGTGAAGTTAACACTCACGGAATATATTACCTGGAGTAGTGGCTTATATTAAAGCCTCTCTGCATTGTCTTAGGTCTGTAGTTCAAAGAAAAGGAGCTTGGGTTTTAATTCCAGCTCTAATGCTGCTTTAACATATTAATATGATCTCTTTTGGGCCATATGTTTTAATCTGATGTAGATGTTAAGCTTTTATATGTAACTTACAAATAAATGCTGAAAGTTACACACAGATATGAGTTCCAGAGATTCTCCAGACTGAGGTTTTAACTTCTATAACTGCTAGGTTACTTGCAATTAACCATTTCTGGAAAAAACATTAACAGCAAAATACACTTTTATAGCAAACAATGTTATAGCACATCATTTCCTTTTCACAGATGGAAAATTAAAGCACGATGGATCTCTTATGCCAAATACTACATAACAAATCTTGTAAGAGCAGTAAAAATAGAACAGAGAAGTGTCAGTTTCATGATTTGGTTCTTTGTTTTGATGACAGTACTTTCCTGTAGAAAAATCTTTCCTTCAAATTAAACAAACAAACAAACAAACAAACAAACTCCAATCAAACCAAGGCTGAAGCCCCCCAATTTTAATTTTGCTGAAGACAATATTAGCTGAATCAAAAAAATTATTTTTATTCTGATTTTATTCTTCTGTGAATTCATGTTTTGAAGACAATATAAAAAAAATAAATCACTTTTGCAGCCATGTGAAATTGCAAAAGAGCCTAACCTATTACTTCAAGGTAATGAGTCAGAGTGATTCACTGCAGCCTCTTGGTGATTTCTGTATGAGCCTATCAAATGAAAGGGCACAAAAGCCATTCACAGTGAAGATAATCCTTAGTTCTATTGCACAATCTGATGCTATTAAAATGTGCAAGAGGAGAGCAAAGGAAACATCAAAGGCAAAGTTTTCCCCCTCCCCTCCCCAGCCTCCAAATTCCACAACAGAAATAGCAAAACCTTAAAATCAAACACAACCCTGCTCCAGTGTGAGCTTCCCACAGTGTCACAGCTTATTTTGGGAGCATTCATCTGCTCTGGCCTGGGCTCCTCCCCGGGCTGCAGATGAATCTCTGCTCCTCCCTGGGCTGCCGGGGCACTGCTGCCTCACCTTGGTCTGCGCCGCAGGCTGCAGAGGGAACTCTGCTGCCCTGCCTGGAGCATCTCTTCCCCACCTTCTTTGCTGCCCTTGGTGTCTGTAGAGCTGTTTCTCCCTGACATTCTCCCTCCTCTGCTGCTCTGTAACTATGTCTTACCAGAGGTGTTACCACTGGCCACTATGGTCAGTGGTGTGCCCATGTTGGAGCCAGCTGGCATTAGCTCTGTTGGACATAAGGAAAGCTTCTGGCAGCTTCTCACATCAGCCACCTCTGTAGTCTCCTCTGCCAAAACCTTGTCACACAAATCTAATGCTCTTGTCAGCAAGAAAAAAAAAAATCTAAGGTCTCACATTCAGTCCTTGTGAGGGGGCTCTGCATGAACTGATAGACAGTGACCTCCTGCATGGAATCTAAACACCAACAGAGGCTTTACATTGAAATATAGATGCCTCACAGTTGTATGCAAGCAGTGATAATGGCAAGTATTTTGCTGTAGAGCAGTCCAGTCCTGAACACTCCTGACTGAAAATTACTGCAAAGTAAGCCAGCATTCACCAACCTGGATCCTTTCCTTAAGGTAAATACAGTCACTTTCTCACTGAAAGCTCAGAAATCACCATTTTATTGCAAGCTAGGCCTTGAGTTGCTGATTTATTATTTTTCTTAATTTCCAGTGTAACACATTAAACATCACAGGCAGATGATAACAGATTTATGAAGCAGTTTCCCTCCGAACAGGTTTTCAGGAACATGTCAAAATATGATAAATGGAGCATAATGAAATACAGTTGTACCTATCTTAAAGCTGTTTTACTCTACTGAGCACCTTTTTTCTCCTCTTCCTTCCTTTCTTTCTTTCTTTCTCTCTCTCTCTCTCTCTCTTCTAAAATCTCACTTATTCATTTCCACCATCTATGAGACATTTAGTTGATTGACCTTATGCTATACACTCCCTATTCTTGAAGGAAGTAGAAATGCCTCATTCAGGATTTCCTTTCCATCTTTTTCTGTTTTCTTAAATATTTAATCCAAAACCTTAATATGGCTACAAACTAAAATATCAACTTATAGGAGTTTCATCCATGTTCATAATTTAACTTAGTGTTGTTGAGAGAATATAATAATTCAATAGATCTACATTTCTTAAGGGTTCAGGATGTGTGTCAAGAAGCAATTGATAGAAATATTTTTTGGAACTATTGAACATGTTTTAGTTTGTTATTCTTGTTCCCCAGAGAGTAACTCATTACTTCAGCCTTGAATGGTTGCCTATATTTAATTTTTTCATGGCAAACATCATCCTTTGGGCAAAGAAGAGATTTCAGATCTGAGGTATGCATGGTTGCAAGGTTCCATTTTTTAAAAAAGTCTTATCATTGAGAAGAAATAATGCTGATAATTTTATCCTCTTTATATATGATTCCAGGACATCAAAATCAAATAGAAAATCTAGAGTTTATAAGCTGAAGATGGCTTATGTAATAGGTCTACTTTTGTCTGTTCCCAGATTTGATTTAAAGAAATCATGATCTTCCAATAACTTTCCAAAACTCAGGGGTTTTAAAAATTTTTCTTCAATATGCCCACTAAAACAAAGTCTAAAAAAGCAATCCCTTTTTATTGAGTGACAGAAAAAACCTCTAAATTTAACATTAAAGAGCACTGAATTGAGTTATATGATTTCTACATTAGTCAGTTTTTTCTCATTTTTTTCTTCCTAGAAAAGCCCGAAAATATCAAAGGATCTCTGTTCATATCCTGATCTGACTCTGAAGACTTTAAATAGAATCTTTATATAACCTTGCTGTAACATTTTTAGCTACTCCCTCTATATAATGTGACTCCCTCTATATAATGTACCAAGCTTGGATTATTGAACTATGGCTTCTTTGGGGAGTGTTTATTTGTTTGTTTCCTTTGAGTAATTTATTTAATCAGTCTGGTCTGTTATCTTACTTATTGAACTAATATTTCAGTCCTTTCTGTGAAATACCTTATGCTGTGTTCATTATTCCTCTTTCATTACTTTTGAACAAGACTTATAGCCCTCATGAACGTGACTTACAGCCCATATATTTCCAGGCTGAATTCTATATTTTCTGCAGCTCGTTGGGGTGGCCAACACTTTGTGCTTCTCAGACTTCCAGGTAAAACCTTAGTGTCTATTCTTAAAAGAAAAATCATTGATTAGAGGGGCATTTCTCAGGGTTGATATAAATCCCTCCAATATTCTCAGGTCTGAGAAGGATCTGAATTGACTTCATGGAAACCTCCTGGTTATCTTCCCCTCTTCTTTCACATCCTGCTATTGCTGTCATCAGATGACAGGGGCCTAACAAATTTATTCTTCCTCTGTAGCAATCTGCTTTCTGATTGACAAGTTTTCCCCACTTTTTAGGGTAGTCTCTCTTATTCTTTTGTAACTTTTTTCCTTCTGATTTGCCTCTTTTCTCTTCCTGACTTATTCATGTGGCCACATTCTTCAGCACATCACCCTTTCTTAAGAGTTTGCCCTCTAGACTCTCAGTAAATTTTAAGAGCCAGACATTGGACAAATAACTCATCTTCCTTTTGTGTTAGAAACCCTTTCTGACTTCTGTCATCTCTCCTTGGTGCAATTTTATTTCTGAGATCTATTTCTCCATGAACTTTACCTGTCAATTTTTCATTCATAAATAACTTGTGTCAGGTAGCCACTCAAAAACAACGTACATCTAGCACTGTTGCCATCCCATAACTCATTTTGTCTCCTCCATTTTTCAGGTTGCTTTTGCTGCTGCCTCAGGTTCTATAAACATCTTTGTCTAGTTCTCACATTTAAAAAGAAAAACAGTACTCCTGAAATCTGCTCCTCCTGGCCAGGATATTTCTCATTTTCTTCTCTTTGTGTCATTGGACCTTTCACGATCAGAGGGCAAAAACAAAGCTCTGCTCCTGAGCAAATGGCAAACTGTTATTTTAGATTGAAGAATTGTATTTCAACTGTACAAAGAAACCTCTGAACAGATTCTGCTCAAGGAATTTTCAGAGGAATAAGCCTGTGAATTGAATAAATGCACAAGGAGAAAAAGGTTTGCTTAATATTTATACTAAATTGTTTATATTTTATCACCTGAAAATATAATTTTGAAATAAGTATAACAGTGTCATTTTTAGGCACCTATTTCAATCTGTGACTATGCCTGTAAGGCAAAAAGACAGTAAAGGAAGAATAAGCATTAAAAGCAGTAATTTAAAGAATAAAAAGCAATGGAAGAATAATGATCCTGAAACTTGGCTCTATAAGAATACCAAAATCAATCTATACAAGTAGATATTTTATGAGATTTTTTTTGCCAGATGTTGTGCAAGAAAACCAAAGATATATGGTTATTATCTTTACCAATTATTTGGATGGTCAGATTGAATACATCCTTGGTCAGGAGCGTTCATCTGCTGGGCAGACTGGATCAATGGGCTGCGGCTAATTCTGTGAGGTTCAATAAGGCCAAGTTCCAGGTCCCACTATTGGGTTGCAACAACCCCAGGCAGTGCCACAGGCTGGGCAGAGTGGCTGGAGAGGTGTCCAGAAGAAAAGAGACTGGAGGTGCTGTTTGACAGCAGCTGAACGTGAGCCAGCTTTGCTCAAGGGACCAAGAAGGCCAAGGACATCCCGGCTTGTATCAAAAACGGTGTGATCAGCAGGGCTAGGGAAGAAATTTTCCACCTGTACTCAGCAATGGTGAGGTCACGCCTCAAATCCTGTGTTGAAATTTTGGGTCCCATGCTGCAAGAAGAGTATTGAGGTGCTGAAGCCTGTCTAGGGAAGGACAACAAAACTGGGAAAGGGTCGGAACACAGGTACTGTGGGAAGTGGCTGAGGGGGCTGGAATGGTTTAGCCTGGAGGAAAACAGGCTGAAGGAAGACCTTATTGCTTTCTACAACTGCCTAAAAGGAAGTTGTAATGAGGTGAGGGTTTGTGTCTCCCCCCAAGAAAGAAGTGGTAGAATAAGAGAAAATGGCCTCAGGCTGTGCCAGCGAATTTGTAGATTGAATATTAAAAAAACCTCCCCACCAAATGAGTTATCAAGTACTGGAACAATCTTGATGGAGTCACCATGCAGAAGGTAGGTAATTAAAAGATGTATGGATATGGCATATAGGGACATTTTATAGGGGGACTTGGCAGTCCTGGGTTTACTCTTGGAATTGCTAGTCTTGTGGGTCTTTTCCAATATTAATTATTTTATGACTCTGCATTTATTGTTTTGCTGATTCAGCTGATTATATCATCCTCATTAAACTATTAAAAACAAACTCTCCCTAATTTTGTAAGAGTAAGAAGCTGAATCATTTATCCAGAAATAAAATTCAAGCTGCAAATGCATAACCAGCTTTTGTCACAGACTGATCAGAAAAGCAGCTCTAAGTTGTTAAAGTATACATAAAGAAATTACTGATTAACAGTGCTTTGGACTATTACAGTGAAAACTGAAAAACCTTAACTATCTTCTAATGTGCCTATCTGGGCTAGACTAAAAACTTCTCAAGAAAATCATTCTCATGGGTTCAAAGACTAGACCTTCAAATACTTAAAGTTTTACTCAGGAATCATTCCACTGACTTCTCAGCCTTAAAAGACTGAAAATGTACGTGCTGTTTATATGTAATATTCCAGATATTATAAATTGCATTCCAGAAATTATTGGGAATAAAAAAAAAAGTTGTTTCTTTTTATATAATTTTGAAACTTCAAAAAGCTTCATTATCTTCACATTTTAATGAGAACATCAAAGGAAATCCCAGAATAACCCATACCTCAAAGAACTGTAGTAGCTGGTGCAAGATTATTAGCAATCTAGTAAGAAATGGAAGAAAAATTCAGAGTTCAAACAGTTCCACAACAAACTGCTTGGGAAAAACTGTTCTTTAATTTTTAGTCACAGCTTTTGAAACCTTTTATTTTCAGCAGAAAGAGTACATCTCTATCATAAACAGAATAAATTGTATTTACCTTGGAATATGGTCTAATGTATGAAAACATAAATATTTATTAACATATTAATGCAAGGGCTGTGAGCTTTCTGGCATCAAGCCACGCTAAGCTGTGCATCTGCACACAGAGAGGACAACACATTAGCATGTGTGTGCTAAACCTTCCCCCATTTTTCCTCCTCCTTTGTTCTCTGTGAAAACTAATTACATTTTGAATTACTAAGCCTCTTCTGCACTTTGTTGAGTAATAAATGGATAGTTAGTCAAAACTGAAAAACTGTGACACTGCAGGGTGAGTGTCAATTAGACCATTTTTAAATTGCCCTTCAGCTTGCTGGATTAACTTTAATTGATGTCCCAGTAATATCCCCTGTTAAATAATTTACAATGGTTTTTTACTCCCCAAAGCATAACTTAATGCCTTGCAATTATTAAAGAAGCATGCACTATCAAATTGGCCAGATAAATTAGTTGAAAAAAGGGTGGGATCTCTTTCGAGTTAGGAAGTGTACACTATGGACACAGATTTTCCGGTATAATTATAAGTCTAGAGGTTATGGATGTTTGTTAAATGGACAAAACCTATTAAGAAAGATTCTTTCTTTCTTTCCAATTAGAAAGAAAGCATATTTTGTCAAGCCAAATTAGACTCACAAATGCTGATTTCTTTAATTATAATATACATCTCAGTGCCACAAAGGTCGATTTTTTTATTATTTGATTTTAGCAAGATCACCCTAATGTACTTCTGGAATGATCAGCATCCAATAAATAAAAAGACTGACAGAATGTTCGTTGAATAAATCCAAATGAGGCAAAACGGTTGAATATCATATACCTCATTTTTTAATACTTTTGTACTGAAAAGTACCTCTGAATAAATATTAGGACGTGAATTACATGAAACATCAAATGCTCACGGCAAGAATTTAGTGACAGAATTCTGCTTTTAAATCACTGCTCTTGGAGGTACAGCATAAACTATCAGATAGACCTGGGGTTCTTTTTCCAGTGGAGAAAGAATTTAGAATTTCTAACAGAAGAAGTATCATGATAATGATTACGTAGATAAGTGAATTTCAGACCCTCTCCTTTGAAGAAGATATGCACCAGATATTTTCCAAGTTTAAAATGCTACAAAAATTTACCTGAGATATTTTAATAATCATGATTAAAAGAAAAGGTGATTATGACTCACCTTACCGTTCTTCAATTAAATCTGAAGTATATAAGTCAAGATCAATTTTATACTACTCACTAACTGAATCAAATCCAGAGTTGAGGGATCATCTCTGGATTTGATTCAGTTAGTGAGTAGTATAAAATTTATCATCCAGTAGAAAAAATAAGAGCCTGACCATGTTCTCATGGACATCAATCCTTTTGCAACTACAACTATATTGATCTTAGTTGCATAAAGCCTGATTTATACTGATATGAAAGGGAAAATGCATTGTTTATTTTGAAATGTTATTCCTCTGATTGATTTTAATTATGCAAATGAAAAGTATGTTGCCAAAGGCAGCTAATAGATTAGCCTGGAAAATTATGGTTAGGGCACTGCTGAAAGCACAACAGCTGGAGAGCAGGACTATAACAGCACCTACAGCTAAATGAGGTGTTAGAAGGACAAGATATTTGTTCTTCCACAAGAGCTAACAATTTCTTAAATCAGTAAAAAGTATATGGTTTAGTGAAAATCTTTTTTACTTTATTTCATGTGTATTCATATTGTCTTTTCTATCAAGCTTCTTTCTGGATGCAGCAACAAACACACACAAGACTACATCTTGAAATTACATCACTGAACTGCAAGTGACTTGTTCCTCCTCTCTTTCCATCCTGTTCTTGTGCACTGGAAGAAAGATCAGCTCTTAGAAAGCCACCTTTGGGAGATACAAATCTGGCATCAATAAGCTCATTTGTATGACACACGAAAGATTTACCTGTTTTCATTAAATCATGCCATAGTTGTCTAAATTCTCACTGCAGCTAGAAATGTTTAGACTGATTTGCTGCTTATGAGTTAGGAAAAAATGTCTGTCAGAGCATGCAGCAACATCACCTCGACATAACACAGAGACTGATCATTGGCTTCATTCAGTTTTAGCTTTTTGTAACTTTTTGTAACTTCTTATAACTTCTTTGCTTCCTTAGTGCATTTTGTCAAAGAGTAGTTAGTGCTGTCACACTTTGTATTTTATTCTCTTGGAGCAGAAGAGAGACATGAAGTGAGAAGGAATTTTTCAGTCTGTCACAAATGAACAGGAAAAATGCAGTCAGTGTAATGTAAAAGACTAAACCAATTACAGATGTCATTTTGGTTTGAAGAGGAAAAAGGTCAGGGACTATGATTGAAATACTCCCTAACTGAAACATGGTAACCTAAGCATAGCTTTAGCATAACATCTGAAAAATGTTTCAAAGTACAATCTGAGCACATGATGAATGTAAAATGCTGATCTGTTTAAGTCAAGGAGAATTCTGACAAGATTTTACCTTCAGCATTTTCTCTGGAATTTGCTTCCCACTTTGGGAGCACATTAATTTCACAGTCTTTTCACATGCTCCAGTTTAGACAGTGAGTGTATAGACATGCATAGTTATGAATTTTGCTTCTGGATGGGTTTTTTTGGGTTGTGTTTTTTTAAATTGATGAATGTTTCCTTTTACTAGGTGTCTTTTTCCCAAGTGTCTTAAATGACACTGTTTTTAAGGGAGTTACAATCGAGTTCAAGATTCTACAAAGTTTATTAATGACAACTGAGAAGTAAACTGGTTTTTCTATGAAAAAACAAAAATTATTCTTTTCCATATGTAAGGATTGTGCTCCATTTATCTTCTCAGTGAAGTGAAAAGTTTGGCTGAGATGAGGGATGTTATATTTCAAGTGTGGCCTAAGTGCAGATATTTCTTAGTAGCAGTAGTGTTGTTTCATGGTTTTAGATTTGAGAACCATATTTTTTAATATGCTGAGGTTACTAGAAGTCAATCATATAAGGATGAGCTTATGCAGGAATCTTGATCTGGGAACTGGGAAGGTATTGATATTGTGAAACACAAATATTTATGTGAAGTCATTTCTTCCCTCTTTTCATAAACATTGACTATATTTTTCACTCATAAAAAAAATAAAATTCATTAGAATATAGCAAGATGCATTTACACAACCACATGTGACCTAATTTCCACATGTTAGCAAAACAGTATTCCTCAGTTAAGCAAGTGCCTGCTGAATAAACCATGCTGGGAAGCGAACATTATATATACATTGTATTAGCAATGAATAAAAACATGAGTCAATTACTGTAAGTCTGCTACTGAAAAACCTCAACATTTTTAAAGCGCATTTGTGCATACTTTTTCTAATTGTTTTTTGAAAAACAAAGGCAAATTTTCAATAAAATTTACCAAAAGTACATTTGTAAAAGCTATGAAAAATGCCATAACTTTGCAAATAAGAATGCATACAAGTATTTTCTAAAAATATGTTTGATTATTGACAGTGACTTCTTTTCCTGTAGATTGGGCATACTTATATTGTTGACGGGAAGTTCATGCCAAAGTTTAAAAAGACAGCTAAATGAAACAAATAAATACATTTTAAAAATCTTCTGTTTAACAAAGCAGGAAAACTTGCGCTTCTTATAAAAAAAAATCCCCTGTACTATCACATTTTCTCTTCAGCCATTTTATTATTAGGAGATGCAAACACATAGTATTTCAGTTTTATAGACTTCCCTCATGAAAAAAATAGAAAAAAAATACTTCTGAAATAAAGGAATTGTTTTGTGTAGTGAAAATGGTAGGTGGCTGTGCTGTTTGGAAATTATTTTGGTTTTTAGATAAAAAAAAGGTTTTAGGTTCTCTTTTCCTCTAATATAATCTTTAAAAATAGAAACCAAACTCCAAAACATAAAAACAAATACCTTCCCTCCTCCTTGTTACATACTCATTTTGCAGATGAAATGGTTATCAGGTTCATCAGGAGGCTGGCCCTGCATTTCATCGAAGTTCTTTTTTTATGGTCTATTATCTTAATTAGTGGTACAGAGAGCTCTTTTTTCTTCTTTTTAGTGTCATTTTCTTTGCAATTAAAAACATCAGTATGTTGGCAGTTGCAAGGGCAGGGAAATTCTGGATAAGTTTTGTTAACAAAACGAGGTAAGTTGTTTTCCCAAGAAAAGACACAGCAGGTTTCCTCTTGCGCACTTTCTCTGATAAGAGGTCACAGCAGAGCATTTCACAATCACACCCAAGAGGCATGAGGACATCAGTAATATGGACAAGGCAAACTCAACAGATTTATTTTGTTAAGTAGTATCTGGAAGATTAGATTGTGGCGATGGACCAGTTTTGCCTTCATGTCCCCTCCCTTTCTGTCAAGCACAGAAAAATTTTATCTACCCTAAAAGTAGGAGATAATGCCTTCATGATGCAGTCTGCAGAGCAGTGACTAGTTACATACCACTGGTGTGTAGCATCAAACCTCTAAGCAGCCATACCACTAAATTACTAGATACTGTTATGCTCTTCTTTCCTGCCTGCAACACATCCTGCTGTGAGCTCTGTTCCATTGCTGTAGGGGTCCCTATTGCCTGTGCTGAAATACCACAGCAGGAAGGAGGAAGGAGGTCCTCCTTATATAAAGCAGGAAGGAGATCCCTGCCATAGTGACATACTGCCCTACCAAAACATTATGTCCTGAAACAAGTTTATTACTATATAGTCTGATGTGAGATAAGCATTAGTCTTGTAAACAAATCAGACTATAATCCCTACCAGTAAGTGCTTTGACACCTTCAAATTTGTAGCAACCAAAAGCTCTCTTTTATAGAATATTGAGAAGAAGGTTGCTCATTTGGTCTCTTCAAATACAAAAGGATTTCTTTGCTGATGTCAGTCCTTCCCTGATGGTTCACCCCACATCACATATGCAAAAAAAGTATGTATGTGCAAATATGTCAACACTTGCATGATCAAATTCTATTACACAAACACTTGGTGTATATTCCCAAAAGACACCATGTTCTTCCAAGCAAGTAGAGGATAATGACAGAAGTTCTGAAGTTATGGGCTAAAGCATTTAGGCACTTCCTGAAATACTTATTCCTGAATTCCTGAAATACTAAATCCTGAATTCCACGGCACCCTTTGGAAAGGATACATGCTGGAGCAATTCTTGAAGAACTGCATATTGTGAGAAGGTGCTCACATTAGAGGTGCTCATGAAAGATTGTCTCCTGGGGGAGGGACCCTATGCTGGAGCAGGCATCAGTACTGGGGACTGTCTGGATACAGTTGAATTCAGAGAGGAAAAGAACCAATGTTTTGCTTTCATTGGTTTTTCCTTATTGTGTCAATTCACAGAAGATGGATAACACATAAAAATTAGGTGGTAGACCAGGAAACAAGGTATTTCAAACGTCTTATCCAAGGGAAAGAAATCTCTCAGTCTATCAGAACTAATAAATAATAGTGGAATGTAACCATTACTGCCAAATTTGAGAGCTAATCATTTCCCCTTCCTCCCTGCCACTGCCTGCCATCTGTACCCTAGCCTCCCCTGTTAAGTAATATTCCAGGATTAGCTGGACAGCACTCACATTCTCTGTGCTCCAGGTATTGAAGTCTACATAAGATCAGACATCTACTAATGAGTTCTACACCAATAAATCGCAAAAACCTGTCCAGACAATCCCAATGAACCATTTATAGTGAAGGGCCTTTTGGCAGATGCTTGGCCCTTGGATATGCACGCAGCACTGTCACTCCAAGCATGTTCCTGTTGTCTGCAAGTATATACTTTTCTCTTTCCCAGCCTGATGGAGAGAGGAAGCTCAATTGTCTCACTGGGAGAGAGAGTTAAGGGCTAGAATGATAATGTATGTTTCTGGGAATTACTTACCGAGGAGGAACTACCACACTGAAAAATCAGCTTTTCCTTTAGCTTTGAGTCTTCAGTCATGCCAGTCGTAACAGAGATAATATCAGAGTTTAGGTTCTGCTGTAGTCACACATCCGTCCTTCCAGAATGGTTTAAATATCATCAAGGCTGTTAAAAGAGCAGAATTTTTTTTTTTTGGTAGCAATTTGGTCTTTACATTATCATGCAAGAAAGCAATAAATACTGATGTTCTTCAATTTTGAGCAAAAGTACATTGTATAGCTTTAACACTGTTTGTGTTGACATTGAAAGAATACACCATAAGAGGATCTGACCTTACTGCTAATTATTGGGGGATTTTTTTGCTTATGCAACAAATTATTTTGAAAGCATACTAATTAGACCTAGTTATGAGTGTTGCATTAATTATAGAAATGTCATGCATCAGTAGTATGACTAGAAAGCTTTTAAATTATAAAATAAGGCTATACCCAAGAAATTAATTGCATAATCTATATTAATTCACTTGCTATTTGAGTTACTAGGGGGTTTATTTTATAATTAAAAACCTTTACAGGATATTACTCCTATGGATCATTTATATATATGGTGAGGATCTAAATGAGTTAATTTACAGATAACCAAAATCACAGTGTTTTCTACAGAGCAAATTAATTCTAATAAAATAACTAAACCCTTCATTAATTATGTTTCACTGGTCAAAAATAATGCTCTGTTAGCTCTTGACTCAGCAAAAATGTATTAGCTTTGTGCATATTGGCACTTCCATTCAGATTTTACTGATTAGTATTTCATTCTTAAAAAATGAATGAAAAATAGCTATTCATAAGCATATCTTGAGCTGAAAAGAAATTCTAAGTGGCTTTTTTGAGAAAAATATGTGTTTCTGTGTTTTCCATCTCCTGCTGCCTTGCAAGAAGTAAGAGGAGCAAAGTAAGGGTAGATACAACAACCATAGAGCTGCTCTAAGTTGGGCAGCTGAGCTGAGTGTGGTCAAATCATTTGGTCAGAAAAATCATATGGTGCATGCTCAGCTCACCTATCTCTCCTCTGCCGGACTGGCATGACTTCAAATAACTTGCTGCCCTAAACATCAGTGCCAATATGGAATTTGGGACCAGCCCACATAATTCCAGAGGCATGAAGAGGTGATGGATGAGACTGAGGCATCTCATTCAAGATGAATTCAGATAAGTTTGTTTTCTGTAAATGTGGGTTTATGTAAAAGGAATCCAAGTGACAGAACTATTTATCAAACACACTTATATGTATGCCATTATTTCGGAATGGTATTGACCAATTTACTACTCCCCAAAAAAGGAAAACCAAAGACTTTCTGCTCCTTCCTCTAGTGGCAGATACAAAAGGCAGAGACTGTGGGTTGAGACAGTTTTGCTGTACTGGAAAGCATTACAAGGATATGCAGCATTTTTAATGAAGGAAAAAATCCTTCTTTGCATCCAAATATTGCATAGAGTAAACACATTTTTTAAGACCACTCTAACCAAAAATGAACTTTGTTATTACCATCATAAAAACTTCTTTCATAAAATTAATACTTTAAGGCATATAAAATGGCTGGACTTAGATCTGAAAATTTCAAATTAAATTAGCAATCATTGGAGCTAAAGAAAGAAGTCTATATTTAGTTTTTCTTTTTTTTTTATTTGTTATGTTTCTTTGGTTTTGTTTTTGTTTTGGGTCAAAATCAAACAGCAGTTTGTTTTTTGCAATTAAAATATTCTTTAATGTTTTGGAATACCTAAATTTATTTTGGATCTTTTTGAGACAATATTTTAAATGTCTTGTTCTTGTTGAAGAAGAAGAAGAAGAAGAAGAAGAAGAAGAAGAAGAAGAAGAAGAAGAAGAAAAAGAAGGTATTGTTATCCTGCTAAAATTTTTGACTTTCAAACTTCTTTTATTTTTTCAAGAATAAGCTAGTCTCATAACCTGTGTGATGTGGACAAAAAAAATACTTTCAGAATTCTGGTGGAAAACTTTCCTTATGCAGAATGAATATCCAGTGTGGTATTCTAGTTCTTATATAACTAGAATTCAGTTTGGTGGCAAAATAAAATGGGAAACAATGGTACACTTTAAGCCTCTACTTTTTCTATGAACATTTTTGTAATACAAAGCAATGATAACAAAAAAAATCTTATCCCAAATTTGATCGGAAATGATGCAATACTAATTATATATTGATGCTTTTTTTTTAAAGTTTTGTTCGCTACAGGCCTGATCACAGGTGCTGCTCCACCAAGGTGAAGGATGTTACATGTACTTCAGGCAGTCTCTTTTGTAAATGGGGAAAACGAGAAAGGTTACGTTGGGGCTGCGATTTCATAACCCAGTGTTGGAACCCCTTTCCCAGCCAAGACACCCCACATCAAGCTGATGCGCAACCCTCTCACAATCCTAAACTCAGATTCCAGGGAGGATATTGCTGGAAGGACATAAAATAGGAAGTAGGGATGAGATTCGCATATCCCAAAACATCAAACATGAAACAATGTGAAGGCATCAGAGGGGAAATTAAATTAAATGAATGAACCACTAAGGAGATGTAGGCTAAATCAGTCAGTTTCCCAGTTCTCTCTGTTTTCTGTTCCTCTCAAGAAGGATGTATCTACATTTGCTGTTCAAAATTGTAAGCATTCTAATGACAGTGTGCTGTGCTACTGGCAAGACTTTAGAGGCCGCAGAAAACCATATTTTATGAGTTTATTGTTTATCCACATTTAACAAAACATTTGGAATGGGAAAAAGTGGGAAACTGAAGAGAAGTATCTGCCAGTGAACACAAACACTACATCAGGGCCCTGGAAGGTTGTCAGTGAGACTTATATAACTTTTAAAAATATGAGCCTTAAACTTCACAAATGAAATTAATTTCAAGTGCTACAAAAATATTTTTAGAGCAAACCAAGAATGAGAAAAATCCAGAGCTAGAACAAAATGCCTGAATGGAAGAGGTCCCTGCTGGTGAGCAGAGATTGGGTCCTCTCCAGCCTGTCATATCAGGACATCAGGACCAGATACAAGTCCTCTTGTACAGCTGGATTTAGCCAAATAGGCTTTGGCAAGCAGAGGCACGCTTTGCCAGAATGCCAGGAAGCACACCGGGTAACATTGTCACCATTTATCTCATGACCCACAGTTTTGTTCAAGAGCAGAAAGACTGAAACACTAATTTGAGAATTCATTCTACCACAAGTATGAAAAGCAGACTTTGAATTTCCAGTGTCTCTGCCAGCTGGCAACAAAAGGAATTCAAGATGCAAAATGCATTATGGAACTCAGATAAAGTTAAAAGGAGAAAAAAAGAGTCTTTCTACTTGAAAAGGAAAGAAAATATTATTGAGTTTTAATGTGAAACATTTTATAGTCCCACTACTAGGAGAAATTAAGTCACTTTCAATGACTTTTGTCACTTTTTCAAATACAAGGAAGCTTGTAAAGCGGATATATTTATAAGATAAAGGATCTGGAAAGAAACACTGACCAATTGCAAACATGTGAGGGATGACAATTGCAGTTACTGACCAAAATAAAACTCTAAGAATTTTTTAAAATATTCTTAACTTTCATATGACAAAAAAGTTAACCCCATGAACACTTTTAATACTCTGTCTTTGGCTTTGCCCTTCAGTTCTTCATCAGTTTTGCTGCTGCTCAAAACACTCAAGCCCACTTTGAATAAGTGTTCAGTGCTGAAATCCACATAATATAAGCAGGATATAAAAACTATTGGCATATGTCCCAAGGTGGCCAAGAAAGTCGGTTAAAGGAGTAGAGGATATGACTGTTCAAATTACAGAAAAGGAGGTGGAGTCATGAACTCATTGCTGTCTACGATTTCCTCATGATGGGGAGCAGACATGACGGTGCTGATCACTTCCTCTTGTGTCTGGTAGCAGAACATAAAGGAATCTTAAAGCTGAATCAGGGAATTTCAGATTGGGTATTAGGAAAAAGGCCTTTTCTTTATTATCAAGCAATGGAACTGCTCCTTGTGGGACAGGTCGTGGCCTCAAGCCTGTCAGTTTTCAAGAAGCATTTGGGCAATGCTCTTAGACATGCAGTTTAATATGTAGGTTGCCCTGTGTGGAGTTAGGAGGTAGACTTAATGATAATCATGGGTCCCTTCCAGCTCAGCAATTCTTCAAGTTCTTCAGGAATTTTTCATCAATTCCAGAAAACTTGTGGACATATTTTCCCCCTTAGTAGCTGTGTGAAAACCAAGCTGCAGTCGTAACCTTTACTTACTCTTCCTTAAATGGCATGCCATCTAAAACTATGAAAAACTGAGTTAATGTGTTTCAATGGTATTTTAAATCATTAATTCAACTGACATTTGTCAAAACTTAATGAAAACATCAATGCAAGTTTCTTTGCAATAAAATCTTGCAATACAAAAACAAAAAAAGTCACAATATCCCTAAGATACAAGTGCTGTCTTCCTCAGATGCTTTGAAATTTGTTTCTTCTATTTCACAAGAGGCTGACCTCTGAACAAAGTCTGCAGGAACTGTGGTCAATATACTCAGGTATATTCAGCATGCAGCACTGAAGAAAGTGAAATATCAAGCAGAGCAAATTTTTTTCATCTTGAGCAAGAAAAGAGAGCTTTGTCTTGTCACTTAACAGGTAGGATAGGTAACACTTTGAATAAATAAATCCATGTTAATAGGCTGATGTAATAATTCTCAATTTCGTTCCAAAAAATTCTTTTGTTACCTGTTACTTTGCATAGCTCCTCAGAAACATACAGCTAGTAGTAAATGAAAAGAAAGCTACAAAGAAAACAGAATTAATTGCTTTGACAGGTTGCAAAAATAGCACATACATATTCCCTCAGGGATAGGTTCTTAGGTTCTTACAATTTTCCTGTCTCTAGACAAACACTTCATTCAAATAATGTTATGTATCATCACAGAAATTTTATTTATGTTGTTTTGTTATTCAGTAGTAAAATTTTAATTCTGTACTAACAATATATGTTTTTTACAATATTGTACTTGTCTTTTGGGGTTTTTTTTCATATATTTCTGCATTGTTCTATGTGCATAACTCACTTTTTCCTATTGGGGATTTTAATTTTTTTAGTTTTTAATCCTACTTCCAGAAAGTTACACATTATTACAAATAGAATTCGCTGAAAAAATTAGAAAAAAACAATGGGAAGATTATTTTCCATGAGAGGGAAGACAATTCCAAGAGTCATCTGTTTTTATACTCATTTTCAATTTTTATCTCTGAAAAAATTTGAAATTATGAATTCACCTTTTTCTTCAAAGAAGAAGCTGAGGGATACCAAACTAAATTATTATTTCCAGGTGGAAGATTTAAAATTACATTGTGCAGTGGTTGATGGACTGGAACGGCAGTTCCACAAGCTGATTCTAAATCTACCTGTGATGCTAAAATGATCAAGTATTTTTAATGCTTTATCTTCCTTCCCACTTTTGAAGTCATCCAGGAAATGATTGTCATCCAAATATTAATTTGTACATTCATAACAGGGCAACAATGAAAATTAATCTGATTTTGCCTTAAAGTAAAAATTTACATGATGAGGAAAATAGAAGAAATTAGCACATTAATGATGAGTTTTAGATTTTTTATACTCCTCTGAATAATTATTTTTTAAAAATATAATTTCCTAAACTATTCAAATGGTGGATAAGTGTATTTAAACACAGGCAATATACATTCTATAAAACATTGGGACAGTCAAGGTGATTAAAGATCAATATTTCTGTGTGCCCTTCTGATCAACTGTCAATGTTTGATTTTTGGCAATTAAAGAAGATTTATTTTGACACTATTCTTAGCACTGCAAAATTACAGTTATTTATGCCTAATGAATAATTGAAATATATTTGGATGAGCCAAAAAGATACAAGTAGCAATGTTACTTGTTTACATTTCACTTTTTTTTTTACAAAATGCAAAGAAAGTGCAAACTATGCTGCTTCACCCTCCAGTTCTTCCCATTAGTCTTGTTTATCACTTGCTCTTTAGGAGGACTGTCTTTGCAAACAAACTGTCTGAATAAAAGGTTTTTTCAAATATAAATCCTGGTGCTGAACTCAGTTAATATAGCTATTCACACAATTTTCTTTAAAACCTTTCTAATTCAGCAGTATATAGCTCATTTCCTTTATACCCTGAGTTGTAAATTACCTGAAGAAATTTCTTGCTGAAAATGATGGTAACTGCTAATATAAAATGAGTATAAAGTCTTCTCTTAGAAGGTTCTGCTTCTTCCTTGAATATAAGGCAATTGCCAGCTGTGATTATCTCATTCACCTACCTAAAGACTAAAGTTGCCTTAGGTGACAGCCAAATTCTTCCTGCTTATCTGTGGGACTAGCATCTTACTCTATAACATGCTTATTTTCCCCCACTGACAAGTTGTTGACTTACTGGGCAGAATGAAGAGTGAATGTGGCGATTGCACATCAATCACTTTCCATCACATTCCCTAGCCCAAATGTCAGTGATTGGACAAACTTGCTTTGACAGGCATCCCGTCTGGACAAACAGTTTGTCAGTTTTCTAATAGGATTCACCATAAGCTTCACAACCTGTGTCAATTCAAATATTCCCCAGGGGAAATGGGTGAAATTGAATGGACAGAGAAGGCATGGGAAGGGTGGGGTGGTGTCATTTTGGCAATCTTAGAGTGACTTACAGAACTTTACTTACTTTCAGAACTTTACTTTTGAAAATTATTTTACTGTAACAAAAAAAGAGAATTGCAAATTTAATACTGACATTAACTGACTGCTGTTATGGTAACCTCTTTTAGCAAAAGCATGGTTCAGGATATGTCCCTGATACTGAGGTCATGCCCCTTATTGAGGGGACACACAACTTTGAGAAGCATTTACATGAAGAAACTAAGAAAACAACCATTCCTATAGCAATCAATGCCCACAATCCTCATCACAGTTACATTTGAGGGGTCAATTTAATTCAGGGTATGTTTTCAGACCAAGGATCTTTGCTTATTAGAGAAGTACATATTAGAGTACAAGCAAAATATAATGCAGAACTATCATGTTTTCTTATTAAATGCAATACAAAAAGAACTACTTGTTTTGAGCAGGGACACACTTTATTACCACATTGGGACTTTAACAGGAAAAAAACAAACACGTGATACTATAGTGCAGCCAAAAGCTATGATTTATATATTTGAAAAAGCATAAATAAGAAATGCTTTGGAAAACAGTGCAATTTTTTAATGAAACGTAAAATTATTTCATCTCAGTTTTATATTGATCCTCTCATAATTATAAACACTGAACTTTTAGAAAAGTCTAACAACGACAGTAAGACATTTCAAGAAAGCATAAATCAAAAAATGTTAAGTATAAATTTGATCCTAGAAAATGTTATTGATTCTGAATCATACATAAATGGACAATTACATTGCCAGTCTGAATGCCTAGAAATTTGGATTAGTTTACTAAGTGTTTTGTAAATGAACGGCTCAAGAAGTTGTTACCAGAATACAAAATTCTGTGAATAAAAAGTCAATTGCAATATAAGCATAATTACACATAAAGTGTTTATACAGTAAATTTGCATATAATCTTACATAAATAATTTTGCTTATTAACAAACAAACTCAACACTAATAATTATTACTTAATCCTGTACAGGTCCCAGAATTGTGCATGTGCAGTTCACATTGCAGGAGCAGAGTCCAAGCATAATGTTAAGAACACCTCAGAAATCTCATGCTGCACGGTGTTTCCACTCTACTGCCATTTGGCCATCGTGCTTCCATTCCTTCCACTACACAAGGTAACTTTGCTGCCCTTTGGCCACTCCGTGGCTTAGACCTTATGTCTGCAGGCATTTCCCAGTCACATCAACACCTCCATTTTCAAAGACAGACAATCTTGAATCACTGAAAAGCTCCATATATTAACTCCAATTCCCTGCCCCCCCACCGCTGCTACTATGCTGTTTCTCTTTTAAAGGGAGACCAACTATAGCAGGAAATTAAACAAAGTTCTTGGAAAAAAATTAGCTAAGATCATGAAAAATATATATTTATATTTTTCATATTAGTCTTGTAAATGAAGTGTTTGCTTTAAAACATCCAAAAAAATTTAATCTCCAGCATCTTAGTATAAAGAAGTAAGTACAAATCAAAGTGGAAAGAAATGCATCCTCATACATCAGGGATAAACATATGTGTAGATAATGGAATTATTTCAGAACATGCACATAAACCAGAATAAATTTGAAGCTGCTGTGATTCATTGACACAAACACTTGTTTTTCAGGAAACAATCAATAATTTTACTACTGATTTGACACAAGCAAAATATTCTGAAGACAGAAGACACGTCACAAAACAGCTCTATAAAAGAGACGTATTCAAATAGTTTGGATACAAATTTAGCATCAAAGAAACACCCAAAAATTGTAGAGAGATCCAGAATCTCCTCATGTATCACCACTTAGTGAACACCAGTAGTAGCAATGACAAAAATAGCCACTTTTGTGTAAACTCGGTTGATTGAATATGGGAAGGCCAGAGAATGGGAATGTGAGGATCTGATCATGTGAGGACATGATCACGTGAAAGCATGATAATTTACTGGGAGCTTTTTCCATTACAAGCTCCAAAAATTCCATGTTCTCATGTTATAAAACACAACTTTTCAAGGAAATAGTCCTGGTTTCCTATTAGCAAATCTTAGTACACAAAGTCCACTTCCACCAAAATGGCAATCTCCAAGGACTAAATGGTGACTCTTGTTAAGAATATTTTGAGTCTAGTTTTGCAATTATTGTTTCATAGGCTGGTTATTAAGAATTTTGACCTAATCTGTAGAGGATCCAAGCGATTAAAAGTCTAGTTAACTAGAAACTCTGCATAATTGAAAGCTATCGTGATTGGCAAAAGTTCTGTACAACAGTACTCTACACTAACTATTGCTGTACATAAAAATAAACCTTGCTCACTCTTAAAATATTTATTTAATAATAAAGCTCTCGTTGTAACTACAACCATGTGGCCGGTCCTCAGTCTACCAGTTCTAGGAGCCCTAAAATATGTATTATGTTATGTAAAACATATATGTATTATAAATAGCATATATAAATGCCTTACAAAAAAGACATAGATACATAGATATGTGTGTGTGCATATAAATATTTATCTAAAATATATATAGAGATATGCTTTATATACACATATACATACATATGTTAGTGTTCTCTATCTGTTCTGCCACCACAAGTTCAGTTACTTTCTGGAGATACAGATCAGAGAATTCAACTTATAAGGAAAATTCACGTAAAATTCTTAGATATCTTGTAGTTGAGTAAGGCAAGTTCATGCGAAGCATTCAGTCCAAGCCCTGACCCTACACATCAATGAAAATAAAATTTCTAAGTATAAGCAAGTATTGTTCTAGTGTCTAGGAAATGGCCAAGAAAACTCTGGTGCCAATGTATTTAATTTTTAATTGGGATAAATGTTATGTGCCTACCAAGAACAGACTTAAGGTGCAGGCAGGCACTTTAGAAAGGTAAATGGAAGAACAGACTAAAACTGAGAGAGGGAGAGGAAAGGGAAGACAGATGTGCAGGCAGAGAAGGTTGTGGCTATAGGCTGATGATAGGAAAATCTGAGAAGCTTTGGGATAGGTGGAGCCTTCCAACACCATTGCATCCCTAGGGAATGCAGGAGGCCATTTGTTAAAAGAAAAGCAAATACAGTAACATGTCATTGCTCCTGGCACTGACTATTAACAGTGGGAGATCAGTTTCACAGAACTGATTTTCAGGGGATCTTCATTTTGATGAGATCTTTTTCATTCCTTCCCTGTAGGACAGGATTATAAGATGCAAAATCTTGCATCTCAGCAGGTTTGTTCTGTCTCTAATGAGATAGAAGGGAAAACCCTGTCAAGACTAATACCTAAAATGAAAATGATACAGTACTCTGCATGACAGCTTGCCTTTAAGATGTAAGGCATGTTTTATTTTCTTTTTTCTTTTCTCCCCATCAAATTCATTGTCTATTTTACTTAGTAATATGGCAAAAAATGAAAAAAAAAAAAAAGAGTTTAAGGAGCCTTTAAATTCCAGATAATTTTAGCTATGAATTGGTAACTGTCCTTCTCCTTTCACTGTTTTATACGTGACCTGACCACACAATCCCAGTAACAATTGGAGTTAAATCTCAGCCAGAAGTCATGTAGAAAAGTTTCTTTACATAAGATTTGCAAATTTTTTTTCAAATCTGAGCAATACACATATTTTGTCCTTATCTTGGAAAACAAAAGCAAGACTCTAATGGCTTCATACAGCAAAAATATGTATACACAAGCTGTTAAGAGCATTAAATTAATTCTAATGCAAAAAAGAATAAATGGTATGCTTTATATGGTGTGTGTATATATACATATTACCCACATATGTACCATATATATAATTATTATTTTAAGTATAAATTAATCTAAGCATTTAAAAGTAGTATTTTTCTAACTAAGATATTTTAATTGCTAAAATCTAGGAACAGACCTCATCTAGAGAAAAAGCTAGAGTGTTTGCAGGTGTTTTTTGATTGTGTCTAGTATTCTGTAAGAAGTATAGATTTGGAACTGGCGTGAAATGCTTTCAACACAACTTCTATCAAATATATTTACTGATTTTATTAACTGCTCTTATACTCAGTGTTTGTCTACAATTAAAGAGGAAAAATCAAATTAAAGCCTCAAGTAAATGATGCAGTTAAACAACAGCTCCACAGTTAGGAACACTGCAAATCCATATCTGAAAAATGACAGAAATCAATTTTATTTCAATACTGTTTTACTTTATTAAGCACTTAAATATGCAATGTAGGAATATTAGAGATAAAAATCTACCTTAGTAAGCAAGAAAAGCCAAGTGAAAGGCATGGACCTGTCCCAGCCAGAACTCATATCAGGGGCTAAAAAGAACGCGGAATCAAGTCAGGCTCACAGATGGTGGTAGCAGGTTAAGGTATATGTTTGTACAGACAGACAGAAAGAAAGGCATAATGTTTAATAAATGATAGTCAATATATTCTACAAAAAGTAAGTCTAGAAAATGATTTGACAAAACTTTTGCATATATCTGTTCACATATTGTCTTGTCTGGAGGAACAAAACACAAAACCAAACGTGAAATCTTTGGATTGAATGTGCTGTTGAGTATTTTGCATACATGAAAAGTGAAGAAAATAGAACTTTATGAAACACAGCTTTATCTAACCTTTCATTTAATTTTCAAATCCTTTGATAGGCTTTAGAAATGTCACAGGAAAGTTGGCATTTTCTGTTTATTACTTAATGGCTTTTCCTGGCTTCAAAAATGCAGCTTAATGAAGCTCTAACATTTATAGGCTCTAAGATCTTTATTTGTGTGAATGTATTGCATTTATAAATTATATGAAAATAAAGAAACTCTCCTCAAACTGAAGTGCTCTAACAGAATGAGTAGTTATTCCTGAACAAAGGCACAGTAAAAGACTTTAAAAGGTAAAAAGAGCAGAGTCTGTCAAAAAATATTGTGGGAAGATAAAGACCCTGCAAATTTATGTCAATAGGAAAGCCTCTCCAGGGGACTGTAAAGAATTGCTGTGGTGCAGGGAAGGTGCTTCACATGAAAGCCATGCAATGTGCTACTGGTTTGCAAACACTTGGTCTGGCTGGGATTTTTCTTTGCAGAAAGAAAATAGACATGAGGGATAAACAAATATCTCAGTTTTGCTGCTTATAATTTCTTTGACACTATATTATAATGCCAGTAACAATGGAATACAATGACTTGTATTGACTCAGGTAACATAATGAGGAATAGATAAATCCTTTGCTACTTCTAGGTACTGGAAGTAAATCAAGTAAGCATATATAAATCATTTCAGATTAAAGGCTAAAGAATTTTGGTGCAGTTCCTAATTCCTGAATATGGTGGATTTCTTGGATTTCACACAGAAGAGTAAAAAATTTCTCACACTTCTCTTGGACATACTGATATAATGTAGGCATTTTGACTCTACAGGTCTGCCTCTAATTGAATATGTGTAATTTCATTCTTTAATTGCTGAGAACCAGGAAAACTATGCTTCTCATTCCACAGTAGAACATGAATAAGTTAGATAGGATTTTGTGTAAAGAAAGGAATGCATCTGAATCTTTGCTCATAGCATCTTTTTTTTTCATTCCAGTTGATATCATTATAGGTTGTGATTTTGTTTTAGACAAACACAGTCTTTATTGAAAGACCTCCATGATTATTGTTGTTAATACAAAGACAGTTTCATCTATTGGCTACAAAATTTCTCTTAAAAACATCTGCTAGGAAAAAGTAGCCATGATAAGAAATACTTACTTATCCAATAATATTTTCAGCCTGTTGTTATGTACATTTATTTGTAAGGGCAGAGAAAATATTAAGTAGGAAGAAAAGTTATCTCTTAGGTAAAAGTCCTGGAGAACCTTATTCACCATCAACTGTGACAAATCTATCCCTTTTAAGTTAATTTAATGCAGAAACTTGTGCAATTTTTTATTATTTATCCCCTGATTCTTCCCAAATGTATGCCTGAATCCTGAGAATATGGGTAACCTAGCATTGAATAAATGATCTTTCACACTTACCATCACACTGAAACAAAATTAAACATCACTTAGCACACTCATATAGGGAAGCAAAGTGTAACTATATAAAAAATAGGTATAGGTAACTATATAAAAAATAAATCTGAACGTTCAAAATATATTAACCACTTGCTTTCAGTCCTCACCCCTCTAAAAGATGGGCACAAGCTGTGAGGTTTTTGGTAATTATTTGGCAATGCTGCAGTAGCACATGCACAGTAACAAAATTTACTTGTGCTATTTTAAAAATGTTTGGTTGGTTGGTTTAAGAATACCTATATGTAATTTACTCTTAACTCATAAACTTCTGTGTTCTGTGCATAAAATGCAGGGAATTCTGAAAAAAGACAGACATCAGTCTTCTGGCCCAGTATATAAAAGCCAGTGAGTCTCCATCAATGAATGGAACAATTTCACAGAATCATGGAATGACAGAGCAGTTCAAGCCAAGGTGTGTGTAAATTCAAGGCCAGTGTAATTCCATCTGATACAGGGCAGAGTCCTTCCTGGTCAGTGCCTCACTCAGAAGGAGCAGACACTAATACACAATTCTAAATATCCAATTTGTTTTATGAGAAGACCTAAAACAAGACCAGTTTAAGTTCAACGGCCAGTTAATGTAATAGTTTTTTCCTATGATGACATTTGTTTAAATTACAGCTTTAAAGCCCAGACACATGGAAAAGCCATTAAGGTAAAACCTATTGTAAGCTCCTATAATGAAAAAGTATCAGCCAAGGAAAACAGAGAAACTTAATGCTCCTTCTTCCAATAGTAATTAAATTGATTTCACTGAAAGGGAAAATAAAAAAAAATAAAATAAGAAATAAAAACATGTCATCTTGCTACTATTGTGAAAGACAATTACATAACAATATTAGTTTTTACTTTAATTTTCAGTTGAAAAATATTTCAATAGTGATTTTTGTACTTTTCACCCAAATAATCTCTTTCTTAGAGATTTTTTTTTATATACATTATTTCCTATTGCTCTACTAGGAATCCATACCAAAAGTTATACATTGTTTAATATTGAACTAAAAATAGTGCAGTACTTTAATCTCTAGACAAACAAAATGGGTAACATAAATATTTTTTCTTGATGTTAAATGTGCAACAGTTCCCTTTCAAAAACTCATCAATCACTCTAGCTCAAAACCAGTTTAAGCAGTTGGGCATCAAAAGACTTAAGGTCCATTTATTGCTTATTACTTTAGTTATGTTTGACTGAACAGTCACATTGGAATTACTATGGGAAAGATATGGTCTTTTCTTCTTTCTTGCACTGGTGCACATCTGATTGCTGCTAAAAAAATAGGCACAGCAGAAAATTACTCACTTTTTCATTTTGTTTTTCTGTTGCTATTTAGCCTCCTGAGATGGTTCACAGTAGGATCAAATAAGAAGCAGCTGAGTTGCTCATAAAATACAGACACATTTATGGGAATATTAAACAGAAACCAAGGAGCCAAGAGTACTTTATTTTTTTTATTATAAAAGTAACAGAAACATTCCTGCAAAGCTAAAGCTTGTTGTAATTTTTATCAAATCTCCTTCACTCGGAGAATCATCTTTGACTAGGAACATGACAACCAAATTCATGTGAAAAGCTATTCCCCTCACCTTGAGGAAAGTTTGGAAGTTGAGTTCTTCCACAATACAACTGGAATATCTTGTTCTAGAACTTCTACACTATCACTGCCACCTCTTCTACACTATTACAGCATCACAGCTACAGAAGTGTTTTACCTAAATCAGAGTAATATAAACTCAAAAACAACTGGTTAGAGTCTCACATTAATACATCATCATGAAATGCAAATACATCAGACCATTACATTCAAACACTTGGAAAGCTACTATTCAGTCAATAAAAGCTTAATATAGTGATGGGGCTTGTCATCAAAGCCCAATGTGTTAATATGTCTCTAGTCAGCTGTCTTCACAGCCTCTTTCCGTTCATTTCATGCAACCACAGTTCCCAGAAATGTGAATCTGCTTGCTACTGATACTCTTCCCAACCTATATGGGAGCTACTAATTTTGAGACTAAGCATGAGCAATTTTAATAAGTATATGCTCCCTTTATAGCACTAAGCATAGTGATGCCATAAATAGTCTTTTCAAAGCATTGCCTACTTTGTGAAAATATAGCTCCATCATCATCACTCTAAAAAATTTGACAAAAAAAAAAGAATCTGAACAAGTCTAAAAAAGATGAGAATAATAACACCGTTTTTTCTGATAAAATGTAAGAATCTGTTTTAAATCATGAAAAAAATCATAAATATCTTCATTTGAAAAGGATACATTTATCAATTTCAAACAAAAGAATACTTAAACTACTATATATAAACTAACATGTAGTGTAAACACAGCTGTAGGTGTTTATTTTTGTGTTGCTCTCTTTTAACCACTATCTCATTGAACAAAAAATAATTATACTTACAGAAAAGTGAAAAATATTTCTTCTATTTGTATGCACCTCATTTTTTTGCACTTAGAATTTCTAATTAGCCCTAAAGTTTCTTTTTGAATCGGTTTGATTTTTGTTATTTCCTCATTGGCACTATTGATTGAATCCAGATGTAGGGAGTCCTGCTTGCTTGATGTGCTGGATACAAAGATTTGAAGTATGTAGAAGCACATTGGCATGTACTGCACACTGCTCTAAAGGTTGGATACAGCTCCACAAGCTGTGTTGATACTTTATTGAATACTAAACATAATATCAATGAACAGAGTAATTTCGTAAGTTAAAACCAATACATAAATGGATTCTGAATGTTTCGAGAAATAGAGACCTCTGTTTTCCTTCCCAGTACTGAAGAAAGTCCAGAGAAGTTTTATGTGTCAGCTTTTGAGTATCTAAAGGCAAAATATGCAATCCCTGACAAGCATCTTGGTCCTTATGCCCTAGGAGGGATTTTAAACCAGGTGTTCCTCTGCTTACAAATCCTGTAAGGGGATCCTTTCTGGTATCATGCCTACAAAGTCAGGCTCCACACACAATATTTGTGGTATTTTGGCACAAAACAGTCCAACAACCACTTCATTCCTTTGTGAAAGTTGTTCAGTTCTTTTTTTCAGCCTAATGGAAAGTTGTGCATTATCCAGTTAAATGTTTTTGCACAGAGAGGCAGACCCAAGGGTCACGGAGTAAAGGCACATTTCCCTTACTATTTCAGCAGCACTATGTTTATAGCACATGGCACTAGCACTGCTGATTTCTTGGTCATTCCTTGCAGTCAGAGAAAAGATCAAGGGGATCCCAAACTCAGCTCACCATGGCCTGTCAGCTCCACGGCACAAATGAAGATCCTCAATCTTACTCGTGGCTGACCCCCAGTCCAGACCTCCACCCCCATTCTCCCTGACTTTATCAGAAACACTCTAGTGTTCTGACTCTCATGCCTTCTGCCTTCTCAAAAACCACTGCTTTTTCCGACTCCAGCTATATACAGGTTGGATTTCTCAGTAGAGAAGTGCAAAGGGAGTCACGGCACTCACTTGCAACTACTGAGACAAAACAGGAGAAAAACGGTAACTACTTCTACTGAAGAGGCTAATAATTTCCATAAAAGGTATAGGAGAAAGTGTTTGATCCAGTTATTTTAAGGCAAAAAAACATATATATTGACATTCTTTAATATTACACATTACAATGCCAGCCAATGGCCTAGACCGACATTTTATAAGCATGTGTGAAGAAAACATGTGATTCAAAATGTTTCTACCTGCACTTTAAACTGTTGATACCCAGATAAATCAATTCTGTGTTTCAGCCACAAGGCCCCTACTTCTGAGTGCAGAGCTGCCCATCTGCAAACTGAGCAGGACAATAAAAAAAGATGCTGATATGCTTAATCCATCAATATTACAGAACCAAGGGATGAAAACAAGAAATATCAATGAGACAAAGGCTTATCAGACAAATCCTACCAGCCTTATTTTATGCAACCTGTTTGCCAAGCTATGTCTCAAAAAAACCTGGGGAGAAGAGGGCTACGCCCCTGTTCTGCCCAGCCTGCTCTTCAGTGCAGCGTTATCAAAACCTCTAGGTGACTTCTGTCAGAAGGCTTTGTCCAGAGGGATTTTCTAAAGTTTATTATAACTCAGAAGGCCAAGAGAATTCAGTGGAATGAGAGTAAGAGTGATGTGAAGATCCCTACCCTGAAGAGGATATGCTATACAAGGAATAGATGTGGTTAGAAATAATTTTATTTTTCTTCCATCTTTCCTAGAGTTCATTGTTCTCTGTTTCAAAAGTTCCCCCTCAAAAAAAGCATACATATATCGAGGTTCTGGCTCACTAATACAGCAACATCATACACCTTTTTAGAGGTTTTTATTGATGGCTCTTTCAGGTAAAAATTAATATACCTGAACTGCTTTCACATGTAACATTGAATTTTTATGTATTTATTATGGTCCGTTTGGAAAAAATTAGTATAAATGACTGACTTTATTATATATGTATATTTTGGGAACTTTTAAAATATGTTCTTCATCCCTTTTTAAGGCTTTAAATATACTATCATGCTAGTTGGACTAAAGAGGTTTACAGTCTTTACTAAGGAAGTGGGGGTTTTGACTAATTAAATATTTCATCCTATAAGACTGATTTATTTAACTGCAATCAGTTTGACTAAAATCACTGGAGTCGGGGTGAGACAGCGATTGCTGCATTTGTTATGTAATGAATGGAACATCACACAAAAAATGAATTGGCTGGAAAAGATTCAAGGATAAATCACAGCTAGGAGCTGACATTGTGTCTGGCTCTGTTCTTTAAAAAAAAAGGAGAAGGGAGAATGAGAAGGGAGAGGGTGGGAAGGGAAGGGAAGGGAAGGGAAGGGAAGTATCAGGACTCCTTGTTTAGAGACCAGCTCTGAAATTAACCATTCTCTTCAGAGGAAAGGAAAGGAAAGGAAATTCAGAGGAAAGGAAAGGGAAAGGAAAGGAAAGGAAAGGAAAGGAAAGGAAAGGAAAGGAAAGGAAAGGAAAGGAAAGGAAAGGAAAGGAAAGGAAAGGAAAGGAAAGGAAAGGAAAGGAAAGGAAAGGAAAGGAAAGGAAAGGAAAGGAAAGGAAAGGAAAGGAAAGGAAAGGAAAGGAAAGGAAAGGAAAGGAAAGGAAAGGAAAGGAAAGGAAAGGAAAGGAAAGGAAAGGAAAGGAAAGGAAAGGAAAGGAAAGGAAAGGAAAGGAAAGGAAAGGAAAGGAAAGGAAAGGAAAGGAAAGGAAGGGGTATATTTTAAGAATTCTGCTACATTCTAGAATGATTGTTTCTTTTTTTATCTCTCTCAATGAATAGATATATGCATATATGAATTCTTGCAGCTCCCTAGTCCCTGTTCTTTGTCTGCTCTTCAAGGCAAAGAATAAATATATTTGGCTGTCTAAATTTATTCTTATCCTGAGCTCCCAGAGTTAAAGACATAAATATGTTTCTAAAATTTAACATTTCCTTATTATTATTAACTTTCAGTATAATTCTTGATGTTTCTGAGATTTATATAAATGCTGAAGCTCATTTTTAATGTTAATCTAAATTTTTAGCCTCAGTGAATCCATTTGGAATATTTTATACAGATAAATGACAATAAGGGAGTCTTGCAGATTAAAAAAAAATTTTCTTTTTTTTATGAGTACAGATTTTAAAGCCAGAAGGAGCCATTATAATCTTCTAAACTTTCTGTGGTTATGAAGCCCATAGTGATTTGCACAGTTTCTTTTCTGAATAATAGAATCTTTTAAATCAGTCTTAATTAAAAAAAAATCTCCAGAGATAAAGAATACAACATACTTGCTATTTCTTGACTTATGAATTTTGTTGCAGTTTTCATTCCTCGCTCAGGATTTTAATTGCAGTAATTGTGCTCCACATTTATATGTCTGCTTCATATGATATAAAGGACTGCTTCTTTCTTCTGCCTCATATTTTAAGAAATCCCTAAGAATATCTTGTCTATCAAACACAAAAGTTAAGTTTTATTTTTTCCATTCCAAAGTTAAGGTTTCAAATTAACAAAATATTTACACATTTTTATTGAACCACTGCCTTTGTGTTTGCTTGAATTCAACTTTCCTGGTGATTCTGTTAGAATTTATGTATGGGTCTTTCTTTGTTTATCTTTTGACTTTTCCAAGTCAAAGGGATTATGACCTTAAAAAAACTAATTTTTTAGTGTGCCAAAAATTACTTCAGAATTTTATAAATAAAATCAAGAAGAGTTCTTCTCAGGTATTAACTGGCAAACACATAATTACAGTATCTCTAAATACTGTGTATTTCCATCTTATCTGACTCTCTAGAATATATTAGGAGAAAATACCCAGGCAAAAATTAGCAAAGTTCTATTACACAAGCAAAGTTTTCAGGACCAGGAAATCAATGAAAAAAATCTCAGCTTCAGTGACAAAATCTCAGCATGTTTCATTCTTTTTACGGATATTACCTACATTTATTATCTCTAATGATGGCACATTTCTCACTTCCATGCATCCTTTAACAAAACAGTTGACCTCCATAAAAAAAAAAAGGTAAAAGTAGATATAGATAACTGAAAATTTAAGCTTTGCTTCCAGTCCAGAGCAAGTTGCTCATGTTGACATAATAAAATTTCAAGGAGAAAAGGTGGCCTGTGATGCAAATGTCCTTATAGTATAAATCTGATCCCAGATTACATTCAGCTTTAGAAAGTCTATTTTCTAGGTTCAGATGTCATAATACAGGAGTAATCCGATAAACACACAGGATTCTTTTTATTTTAAAAATAGTGTCTGAATTTTTAGTTCAGTCACACAGAAATTAAAGTTTAGTCTTTGTGCAGCTTTATGCTCAAAAGCAAGCTAAAATATCCTAAAGCAGCTTTGGAATTGTAAATACTATTCCTTCAAGCACAATCTAATTTTCAATATCTCTTATTCTTAGAATATTCCACTGTGATATTATCATTCCATGATGAAAGGATGACTGATTATCATGTGCTTAAGCCCCAGAAATATGAATAGAACATCTGATTTGTCATCTGATCTCTGCCATGTCAATGGCCCAGTGTTAGGTTCAGTGCTGCTGATGGGACTGTCCTTCAAATTATAAGGCACAGCTTTCTCCTGCTGGCTGTGGACTGATCAGATGTGTTCAGTGCTGTGTGTTTTCCTTGGCTGAGTATGAACCTCAACAAACAATAGCCCATGCACCAGCAAGCTGCATCTCTAACCCTTCTGATTGCATCTCTCTTACATGACAGCTTCATGGCACTTCCTTGACTACCAGGATAAGAGAAAAAACAAGTGGAGCTGCCCCTGTCTTGCCTTCAGAAATCAACACAGGCTCTGTTTTTGGGAGGTTGTTGATGTAGGGTTTGTGTTTGGGTTTTGGTTGGTGGGAGTTTTTTGGGGGGTTGGGAAGGGTTGTTTGGGGTTTTTTTGAGGGTGGTGTGTTTTGAGTTGTTTGAGGTTTTTTTAGAGAAAATGGTATTTCCATTTTATAGTTTTCTGAAATTTGTGACTGGGATTTGCTCCAAACAAATAAAAAATGCCTGAACTATCAAATGATCTTTTTTCTTCTTGTAGCTGAAAAATCAGACTTTTTATACATAAAGTTCAATTGCTGATGACAAATCAGTCATTACGGTAATACTTCAGACACAACTGAAACAATAAGGGACAAAACAAATAGAAAAGTAAGAAGCATTTCTATAAGCAAACAACTTATTTTTTGTTTTATTTTCTCTTGAAGAAGGTACTTTGAGGATTAATCTGACAGAAGCTGGAGTTAAGATGCCATATAAACATAAACATGAAATATTTTCTTAAGGTTTTAAAAGGAATTTAATATAATTGTTCTTGAAATTTATTACCTTTTGGATTTGCATTCTGACTCCAAATGAGCAGCTTATTTTTAATTCATTGGATTCATCTATGCTTTTGTATTTTTAATGTGAAGGGTAGAACAGAAAAGATTCAGTACAAGCAGATGCCAGTTTTAATATAATGTTCTCCTACTTTGGGGACTTCACTAGCTGTGTGGGTTAGCCAGTAAGGCCACTCAGACTTTATAATTGACAGTAAATAATGCTCTTGCAGTCATCTACTTCCATTTATTAAAGGAAGGCAAGCCATAATAAAACCAAGTCAATTTGAAGTACTAGAAAACAAATGAAATACTTTAGATATATCAAATTACTGTTCAGGAGCAAAACTGAAACCCCCTAATAGAAAGCTGATTTTTGAAGTGCATATATTTCTTAGCATAGAGATGTAAACATTATTTATAACATACCAACCAAAAGCCCAAGAAGGATGAAAACTGCATGAAAAACTGATGAAAAAATAAAATATAGAGACAGTGGAGCCAGGTCAGCACCAGTAACAGGCATCCACTTCTCTGGACAACTTTTTCCTGTGCCTCTGCACTCTCACAGTAAAGAATTCCTTCCTAACATCTATTCTAAATATCTCTTCTTTTAGTTTATGATCATTCTGTCTTATCCTATTACTCTCTGCCTATATAAATGGTCACTCTCCTTCTTTTTTATATTTAGTGGGAGGCTACAGTGAGGTGTCACCAGAGCCTTCTGTTGTCCACAGGGAAGAATCCCAGCTTTCTCAGCTTCTGTTTACAGGACAGGTGCTCCAGCCCTCTGATCCTCTTTGTGACTCTCCTCTGGACCCACTCCAGCAGGTCTAACAGAAATAAGGGGCTCAGCTGAAGCAGGTGTCATCCATCCTCCTGCAGCAACACAACACTGTGTGATTTGGCACCAATGATCTCTGACTCAGCCTGAGCTATCTCATACAGTAGCAAAATAATCTGGCATTCAGCTAAGTACTACCAGAAGACATGTTAGACGGAATCATCACGGGATCACAGAATTGTTCAGGTTGCAGAAAACTACAATGTCATCGAGTCCATCTGTAAACTCAGCACTTCCAAGTCCACCACTGAGCCATGTCCCTGAGCACCAGGTCTGCACACCTTTTAAATTCCTCCAGGGATTTGGATTCTGCCACTTCTCTGGACAGCCTGTTCCGGTGCCTGAAATATGGGGATCTGCACAACTTTTCTCCGGAATTCAGAAGTTCAAATCCAAATCTGTAAGCCAAACCTGCCAGACTCAAATTTTCACAACTCCTCAGATATCAAGAGGAGAAGTAAAAAACAGCAAAGTATTTTTGTCACTGGAAGGCGAGTCTTTATGTTTTAATCCCTTTTTTTTTTTTTTTCTCTTCTAATATATTCTGTGCTTCTGGATGCTAAAGGACATAGATATGTAGTTACTGGAATACATTCACTTAGAAAAACTTAACAAGGGGGTTTTTATCCCTCACGTATAACGATGCTCAGTCTTTTTCTAATTAGAGTGAGTACTTTATACTAGAACCTCTTGGGATATTTCCCTCTTTCCAAAATGAGCACTTTCATTGTGTTGAATAGATTCAGATGTTTTTATAATAATTGCATGATTTTCCTTTCTTGCTGTGGCACAGTGTTATTAGCCTCTGTAAAGCTACCCTCTGGTGGAAGCTGATAACATAAATGAATACTGGACAAAGTCATTTTTGGGGGCATAGTGATGATATCTTCTTTCAATTGTCTTTTTTTCAAATGAGTACATCTAATAATTTATAAATAAAAACACATATAAAATATATAAAAATGAACAATGATTTTCCATTTGAAATTCTACATCAGAATGAAAATTTCCAATTTTGTAGTTTCCAAGATTTGGCTTGATTAAAATAACAATTTTTTGGCTAAAATCTCTAATTTATCTGCAAAAAAAATTACAAAAAAGAGGAAAATTATAAACTGTATTTGCCTATGAATAAAACTCACAGAATCATATAGTATACAGAAGTTTCAAGTCTGTGAAATCACAAGTATCTTATCAAGGCCCATTTTTACCCTAACATGAGGCCTTCTTACTGAACCTAACTTGGTAGAAGGTATTAAAAATAGAGTATACTACCAGCAGGATGAAAAGAGTCAGAAGACAGTTGCCACTATAGTGCTGAGCCAGAAGCGAGCTAGTAAAAAATTTAAATTGAGGAACAAAAAACCCAATTAGAATGAATTCAAAAACCATGGTTGAAACACTTCTTTGCTTCTTGCTTCAAGTCCTCTCCTGCTGAGAGTAAAACAACATGCCAGCAAGAAAGGCACGAAGAACAGCTGGCAGTCCAATAACATACTAGAACTGTCAATGCCATCCACATGGTTCTCCACAAGAGGTTTTTAGAGACTCCTGATACAGTAATCTATAATGCATTGGGAACAAAAGACATCCCTTTCCAAGGCTATTCTCCACTGAGGAGAAGTATAGGGTTAATGCAAAAATAAAATTAAAAAAGCAGCACTTCTCATATATCTTTTGACCAGTAACTAAGGAAAGGACATGGTAAAACCAGAAGCTGTGTTACAGAATACTGTGAAAGAAGTTATCACACAAAATGGTGCAAAAATGCTGATCTATACCTGGCAAAATTCTTTAGGTTATATCCAGTTAAAAAAAAATAAAATCAATTAGAAGCAAAACGTTAAATAAGATTGCCACAAGACATTAATTTTCTTTTCTTTTGTGGTTTTTTTGTTTGGTTTTTTTTTTTTTTACTTTATAATTTGCTTAAAAACTTCTAGTCTTATAACATTTACATCATAGAATCAGAATCACAGAATATGCTGAGTTGGAAGACACCCATTAGGATCACTGAGTCCAACTCCTGGCCCTGCACAGCAGCATTCCCAAGAGTCACACCATGTGCCTGAGATCACTGTCCTAACACTTCTTGAACTCAGACAGGTTTAGTGCTTGTATGATTTCCCTGGGGAGCCTGTTCCAGTGCTCAACCATCCTTTAGGTGAAGAATTTTTTCCTGGTATCTAATCTAAATCACCCTTCACTCAGCTTCATGCCATTTTTTCTAGTCCTGTCAATGGTCATGAGGTGGAAGAGATTGGTAGCTGCCCTGCCGTTTCCCCTTGTGAGGATGTTGAAGACTGCAATGAGGTCTCCCCTCAGTCTCCTCCAGGCTAAACAGAACAAAGTGACCTCAGCCATTCCTCATCCAGCTTCCCCTCTAGAACTTTTACCATCTTTGTTGCCCTCCTCTGGACTGTCTCAAATAGCTTAATGTCTTTCTTATGTTGCAGTGCCCAGAACTGCATACAAAATTCAAGGTGAGGTCACCCCAGTGCAGAGCAGAGGGGGGAAATCCCCTCCCTTGCTCAGCTGGTGATGCTGGGCCTGATGCACCCCACAACACCCTTGGCCCTCCTGGCTGCCAGGGCACTGCTGATTCAGGTTCAACTTGCCATCAACCAGGACCCCCAGGTCCCTTTCTGCAGTGCTGCTCTCCAGCCTCTCTTTCCCCTGTCTGTCCATCCACCCAGGATTGCCCTGTCCCAGGTGCAGAATCCAGCGCTCATCTTTGTTAAACTTCATACTGTTGGTGATTGCCCATCTCTGCAGGGTCTCTCTGCCCCTGGGAGAGTCAACAGATTCTCCCAATTTAGTTTAATTGGCAAACTTACATAGTATTCCCTCAAGTCCTGCATCTAAGTCTTTAATGAAGATGCTGAAGAGCACGGGACGAAGGATGGAGCCCTCTGGAGCCCCACTAGTGACAGGTCACCAGTCTGATGTCACCCCATTCACCATAACCCTTTGTGACTGACCCATGAGCGAGTTGCTCACACATCACTTAACACAGTTATCCAGCTGTGTGCTGGACATTTTATCCAGAAGGATCCTGTGAGAGACAGAATCAAAAGCTTTGCTTAAATCCAAAAAGATTACATCAACTGGCTTCCCTAAATCAAGGAGGTGGGTTATCCTGAAGTCAAAAGATATCAGGTTTTATAATGAGGACTGTCCTCTCATGAAGCCACGTTTGTTGTGACCAGTGACTGAGTTGTCCTCCAGGTATTTTTCAATACCCCCCGGAATAACTTTTTCCATTATTTCAGTGAGCACTGAAGTGAAACTGACTGATCTGTAGTTACTGGGGTCCTACTTCTTGCTCTTCTTGAAAATCAGGACAACTTTGATTAGCTTCCAGTCAGCTAGGACCTCTCTGGATTCCAAAAACTTCTGAAAAATCATTAAGAGAGGCTTTGCAATGACATCAGCAGCTTCTTTAGGATATGTTTAGAGGGCAATACTTAATATTAAGGGCACAATTAAGACTGAGGAATCTTGTGAAGAAATGATGCATTATGATGCTTTAGCAATTTAATTTATACTTTCATTTTGATTGTGAATATATTAGTTGAAAGCTTTTCTATTGAGTTTGTTAGCAGTGCCCAACCACATGGTACATTTAGGTCTAACTTTAAAAATAAAAAACCTACAGAATTTCTACAAGAAGCAAACATTTATTAAAAAGGTTTTTGTCCTCTCTGTCTTGAATGAAGTGGGTCTGGTTACTTCATATTTGACCAGGCTCTTTGTAGTGAGTACTTTTGTCTTTTATATATTGACATTTAGGCATTTCTTCTCTAAGGCCTTAGAGGACATGCCTTATGTAAGAAAAAACCTTAAATGTCAGCAAGACTTTATCTGCAGTACTTTCATATGTTTTTACTTTTCTTCTTTCTTACAAAATGGAAGTGATTTCCACATTCCGTAACATACAACACTGGTAAAAGAAGGTACGTTGAGCAGTCAGGATGATAGCCAATATTTGACATAAATTTAAACCAGGAAAGATAGGTCCCTTCCCAGATACAACAAAATTGTGACTAAAAATAAAACATGAAATTTCTTTTTACTTCTTTGAAAACAAAAAGAATTCACATTTTCAAGACTTTAAGAAGCTCTGCACTTATTTCGGAGGAAAAAATAGACTTTATATTTTGAAAACATTTTTGTAGAAAGATTTCTATGAGGCCAAGGAATAAATTTTCGTATTATTACAGAATTCATTTAGAATGCATATTTTCTGAAGGCAACCGCTGTTTAATGCATGTTTTTGGCAAATGCTCTTTCTCTTTCCATATGTCTGTTCAAATTCTCCACTTGGCTTGTGCTTCTTTAGGGTGTGTTTCACCTTCAACATTGTCAGAGTAGGTATAAAATAAGCAGAGTTTGATTTCTACTCAGTAAATTACCTTTTTATCTTACATGGGCCATAGAATTTCTGCAGGAAGGAATCCACATAACTCAAATCTATCACATACAAAATAGACACCTCTTCCCATTTCCCCTGCACTGATTTTAATGAGATGATTGTGGTAGGTTCGCCCCAGCTGGATGGACAGTGTCAACCAAAGAGGCTTAATCACCCTGCTCCTCAGCTGGATAGGGGAGAGAAAATGTAACCAAAGGTTAATGGATTGTGATAAGGACAGTGAGAGATCAGTCACTGGTTACTGTCACAGGCAAATCAGACTTGATTTGAGGAAATTAATTTGATTTATTGCTAATCAAGTCAGCATAGGACAAAGAGAAATAAAACCAGTTCTTCCTGGGATCAACTTCTCTCCTGAATTCTCTGCCTTATCCCCTCCAGCAGCACAGAAGGGATGGGAAATGGGAATTGTGGCACTTTTTTCTCCTCAGTAGGAGAACTCTCCATGGTCTTCCCCTGTCCCAGGGTGGGGTTCCTCAAGGGAGACACGCCTCTACCAGCCTCTCCAACATGAGTCCTTCCTCATGGGCTGCAGTTCTTCAGAAACTGCTCCAGGCCTTTACCCAGGGTACAGTCCTTCAGGAACGGGCTGCTCCAGTGTGGGTCCCCTGCAGGATCAGAAGTCCTACCAGAAAACCTGATCCAGGGTAATTCCATATCGGACATGGGGGAAGCTTATGATGTCCTCTCACAGGAGCCATCCCTGTAGCCCCCCACCTCAAAACCCTTCCACAAAAACGAAATAAACTCATGAAAATCTGTGGTCTCCAGTGTCGACTTATGACTGCAGACATGCTCCAGAATTATTTTTGTCTGCAGTTTCTTGTTTTACCACCATAGAATATTGTACTTTAAACTAGAGCAGGGGCATTCAAACTAAAATAATTTCAGTAGTTTCTACAAAAAATGCTGATTGGATTAAAATGTTATCTCTCTTTTGTAGCAATGAGTAAAGACACAAATGTAAGGACACAATGAAATTTCTTATCAGTTCATAAGAAGAAAGAAGCAGTGTACAATAAATAAATAATCATTCTTTGATTTAGCACAACTCCGCCTCTACAGCATAAAAACATCACAGAAATATTTTTTCTCTTCAGTTTTTTTATTATTGTTTTTTTTTTTAACAGTAGGGAGCTATCACCATCTTAAATCTAGGATTCAAAAGAGAATCCAAGATATAAAATAATTTTGCTTCAGTCCATGGATTCATAACTCCATTTTTTTTTTTTTGGCTGATGTATCAAACAATGTGATTCTGAACTCTCAGGACCTTAATACCTGCCTGCTACAAGGACATTAGCAACATATTCAGTACAGTTTGCTAGGCTGTCATCAGGTCATAGAGTCTGAATTCTGTCCATCACTGTTCTGCTGACCTTTAGCAATTTGGATCAAACAGCCTGGAGTCAATAGCTTCCATTATCTTAGAAGCAATCCTCTGGGATATCTGGTCTACAAGTAAGAAAATCTAATAGATGAAACACTGACAAAATCACACCAATAAATAACATCCCTACTCTTGGCCAGCCTCAAAATTTGGGCTGTATTCCTCTCAAAGTCACAGGAAAACAGCAAACAACACTTTACAGCACACATCCTTTGAGGAGCTCAGTTGGTTAGAGCATGGCACTAATTCCACTAAGGTTCTGGAGTCTAATCCCATACAGGCCATTTGCTTAAGACTTGGACTTGATGATCCTTGTGGGTCCCTTCCAGTTCAGAATATTCTGTGAATCTAAAGTTAAATATTTGTATCTCTTGCTACTGCCTAGTACCGGGTTTTTTTCTGGTTGAAATTGCCTTTCTTGCTGTTCCATACCTTAGTCAATAGGTGGCAATGCCTACTCCAGTACATTTCTTTCATGGACATTTGTGATGTTATATATTCTCCATCTTCATATCAGCCTTCAATAAATATTTCCATTCCACAAAAAACCCCAACCAAAAAAAACCCCAACCCACCCATCACACACACCTGTCTAAAAACAAAAGTCTGTGTGACATTAACCTCTACTTTCAGAGACTTCTTTTAGCATCATTTTCCACAAGGAAATACTGGTGGCTGGGCATGTTCTTAGCCTTCTTCCCCAAACTCTAATTAGAATTTTACCCCAATTACTTGAAATTAAGATATTTTTGGTAGCAATGCTTCAGAAACTGCTATCTTTTCTATGATACAAAGGTAATTTTGAAACACTAGTTCCGGCTTATTCTGAGGAAATAGTCAGACATTATTGTATTTCATTATAAATAGTTTTCATAGGTAATAACCACTGAAGTAATTAATTTTCTGAAGGTCGAGAATCCTTGAAAAGCATCCTTGCCAATATTGCAAGGAAATTTTAAAGAAGTGTATCTTAAATGACAAGTAAGGTTCTTGCTCCTTTTTCACTCTAATGGTGATTTACATAAATATATCCACATAATTTTGGCACTAATTTAACCCTAATAGGTCACTCTCAAGAGATTATTCAACAAGGCTTATATATATTTTTCCATACAGAGCTTTACAGAGCATCAAATATTTACATACCCCCTTTTGTAATAGTAACAAGAAGAAGATGGTATAAGAAGACTGTTTTTTTTTTTTTCCTTTCATGTGGTAATGGAAAGTTCCTCTTGTGGCTCCAGTGATTCACATTGAAGTGAGTTTCTGAGCAACAAACTACAAACGATACTGGTTTTTTAATTAAATACTATGCAGTGAAGTAATAAAAAAAACCCCAGAACTTGTTTTTACCTGGTATGTGCCAGATCACTCTGGAGAGTGGCCAGTAGAACAGAGGAGATCTTGAAATCTTGAAAATTTAGTGGTTTCAGATAAGTTTCTTCATTCCAAGATCAGTGAAGACAAGGCAAGTGTGGAGTTATTACACTTGGGCTTAGCTGTCCAGATTTCTTTCAGGGCCAGTTTAAGCAATTAGTAAATCTTGGTTATTTGCTTTAGTCTGTGTTGCTCTTCCATTTGTGTTACAGAGCTAGGTGTAGGGCTGCAGAGTGAGCTGATCTGGATTAAAAGTCATAATTTTGGAAGGGTTGGTGATAAAAATCAGAATCAGTCTCCTGATTCCAGTACCAGCTATAAGGCTTCTCAGTTGGTGAAATCCTTGACTGAAAATTTGTAGTGGTAAATAATAATAATAATGCATCTCAACATTTGTTATAAAAGTAAGCAGACAAACAAAAATCAGTGGAAAATTGCTTCGGAGTGATTTTTCACAAAGTGTTAGCTCTGAGTTACATTGCCATTGCATTTTTCTATTGAAACAAAATAACAAAGGAAGACTGTAGGAAGGGGATTCAGCTGGAAAGGGGTGTCATCCCAAAGTCAAATCTTGTCTGATTCAGTTCTTCATGCTGCTTTGCACTACTGGGGCAAGGATGGGCACAACAGCAGAAGTCTGCCAGCTACACCATAAACTTTGTATAAAATCAAGACCTTGGGAATAGGGGAAGCTGAAAATTAGATGTGTAAATGTAGTGATAAAATAGTAAATATGGATAAGAAATCACTGCTAAATGACTATTATTATAATGGAATGATTTTGCAAAACAGTGTCTGATAGTTATTTTCTCATTGATACACATAGGAAATAATTCACTTTGCTCACAAAACACAAGTTCTCAGTATATGTCTGTGTCCAGTTTGAGGCATTCATTACATTTCAATAAGAATATACATATATTACATCTGGGAGAAAGCAGAGGGGATACAATCACAGGCAGTTTTGGAAAAAGATCTCATGAGAAAGAGAAGGCAGAACAGTCTTCAAATAAATTTGCTACAAATTGGAGAAAGTAGAAGTGTTGTACCTGCAATCACCAATGAGATCACATAAGCTTAGACATAAGAGCTGTAGAAGTTAGGTGACATGGAAAAAGATATTTTAACTTCAGAAAGGAAAAAATTGCAATAAATTACACTGAGAAAGCCTTCCCATTGAAATTTTAGATACATTTTCACAGCTTCAGAGCAGGGAAATGGATTAGATGTTCTCAGATTTCTTTCAGCACAAAATTTTTAGGTTTCTTTCCACTCTCTAAGAAATTATACTTTCTAACTCTGCTTCCTCCCAGCTACTTTAGTAGTTCCAGCTTTCATTTTTAAATTCTCCAGGACAGGACATACTGTAGCAAGTGAGAACACAGACTGCTACTGAGGTATTGTAATAAATGCCATTATTTAAAACAAAAATACCAACAAAAATTCCAACACTATCAACAAAAAAACCCCAAACCAGGTATATCTTATTTCCTACTTCCCTTTATACTAAAGGATCAAGCTACTGCAAAATTTCAATGGTCTTGGATGTGATGTACCACTAAAAATAAAAAAATCAGTAAGTTTAGAACTGTACTTCCCATAAAAACCATATGTGGCTGCAGTAACAAAATCAGTTTCTTGAGTGGTGAGCCTTCTGCAACATTAGGTCAACAGAACAGGCTAGAGGAAAAAAATGGGCATAGAGCAAAGAAGAAAAATCTTTATCATTAAGAAGTCACACAAAGTTACACTGCAGTGTCACAGCTCTTAATGTGTCATCTCAACTCATGGTTACTGATAATAATAATACTTTGCCTTTAGCAAGTTGTGGCAAACAAAATAATATTATTTGTGTTAAAAATAAAAGGTTCTTTTAACTTTATTTCAAATCAGCATGAAACACTGATTTTTCTACCTCTATCTCACAATATACCAACACTTTGAAATGGCAACGTATTATAATGGTAGCTTCCATAACTGTGGTGAATGAAACAATACATGAAGCGGTGAAAGAGGGATAACAATATAATCTAGTCCTATTCATTTCAGACCAGAGACACATGGTTTTCTTTTTTCCAAATAGAAAGGAGATCAAAAGTTGGAAAAACTAAACGAAGCTGAACCAGCTCTCATCCCTTCCTACAGTTAACCTTACAGTGGAGAAAGAAAAAAAAATACAGTCAAAATACCTGCAGATATGAGTCTAACTGTTTAATAATATTTCCACATAAAAGCACATAGACAACAAAAAAACAGTTCACCAGGTTCTGATGTATAAGGAACATGTGTTCAAAAAGCCTCAAAAGAACGAAAATAATCCCACCAAAATGATTGGGCATATGCACGCATACCTGTATATGTAAAGGAAAGTTAAAATTTTGCTATGGAGCTCTCCTGGATTGAAGAGAAATTGTGACATTTCTCAAAAGGAACAGTTATGCCTAGCAAGTTAGCATGTGTTACCCTCAGGAGCCTCAACAGAGTCTAGAAATGCATACCATGCCTTCATGACACATCAGGAAGCATCCTCACCAAAATCTTTAAAAGTACCTTCTTCCTCAGCTTTTCTATGATTCTAAGGTGTTACATGCAATGAGAAACTTTCATCTGTGAATTTGGCCCTAAATGCTTCTGGGTGACTGCTGCTTTTGCAAAACTATAAAACTTGTCAGAAATTTTCATTCTGTGCAAGCATCCTGCATGTCAAACTGTTATTTTAAAAGCTGATGAGTTCTGTTCTGATAGAGCTTTCTTTTGATATTGCACACATCATCAGGGAAGTATTTTGTCACCTAAGCTACTTTTTTTAGATGCAAGTGCTGTTCAAAAGCTTCTCATATAAGCAATTTAGATCACACAGTATCAAAACATTAGTCTCAAACAAATAATATGTTCAAAACATACACTCAGAAGAATATATTTCTTCATACCTGGATAACTCCAGTGTCATGAGAAGACATGCTGGCACAGTACTGTGCACATGCATTGCAGGCTGTGGGCAGTAGTTCAAACTCATCTGTCAGTTCAGGGTTTTTTAGTATAACTGTGTATATATCTATGTGTATTTTTTCCGATAACACTGGTAAATTTTCATTTGATCTTGAAATTAAATCCTAAACAAATTACACATAGGTGGTTGTGTTGTTTACCTAGTCAGGAAACCTTACAAAAGAGTATCTTGAAGTTTCTCTTTTATTTATTTTTCTAGAAAGATGGATATTTATATAATTTCTGAAAAGTCTTCATATTGTGAAGTATTACAAAGTCAGCAAAGATTATGATGATGATGATGATAATTATGGTTGCATTACATTTCATCATCAATCTCTATATTCGTTTTTGTTGAAAACCTTACACATAGCGCCATTCTGTAATCACATTTGTAGTTTGATAACAAAGACAACCTACAGTCCAAGGTTATGTGCTAATGATTAGGTATATTAATCTACGACATAGCTGTACAACTGTATTATAATAAACCAAGTACACTGAAAAAAGTACCAAGGCAGTAACAAGGACGCCAGCATGACAGATTTTACACCAAGGCACAATGGACATAAAGAAATTAGGGAACAATCCAAATAATCAGCAAATCTGTCATTCCTAAGTAGTTTAAATTAATCCATCCAATTTACACAATCCACTAGTCTCACTTTATCTCATAGCAATTATCACAATCTTACTGATGCTCTTGTGTGCTAGAGGAAATAACAATCGTCTGTCTTGCCTTGTGTCTTGATAAACAAGCAAATTATATCGATTGTCATCTTAATGGAAAATACCAATGCAAAGTTCTCAAGGTCTTTTATCTTGTGGAAAAGAGGTGAGAAATGCTCTATAAAATTCTTTTGCCTTTGTTTTTCAGTTGAGAAAGAATATTTTACAATAAGCTTAAAACCCTCTCACAATATGCATTTCACTTCTGTAATTCAATCTTTCAAACATGAAGCAAATACATAGTCTTACATTAGCCATTATTTGGCTAGCAGATTGAAACAAATAAACAGCCTTTTCATGGTAGTGGCAAATTTAGCTCTAGTCATAATTATACAATATATTTTATTTCTTTTGCAAAATCAAGACAACTATAAGGCTTCACAAGCTTGTTTGTTCTGGCAATCAGCATCTTAAGTATGCGATAAGGAATTGGCTTTTTTAATTCTTTGTCAGACAGTGAGGTGTCTTCAATATCCTCACAAGGAGAAGGAAAGGGACATGTACTGACCTCTCCTCTCTTGTGAGCAGTGGCAGAACATGAGGAAACAGCACGAAGCTGAGTCAGGAGATTTAGGGTGAATATCAGGTAAAGGTTTCTCACCCAGAGGGTGATTGGGCACTGGAACAGGCTCCTCAGGGAAGTGGTCAGAGCACCAGCCTGACAGCTCAAGAAACGTTTGTACAATGCTCTCAGGCACATGGTGTGACTCTTGGGGTGTTCCACACAGCACCAAGAGTTGGACTCAATGATCCTGATGGGTGTCTTCCAACTCAGTATATTCGATGATTCTAAGTGATTCTGTTCCATGAAGTTTTCCTAACTACAATTTTTCACATTTCATAAGTTGTGAGACTCAGAACTTTAGAACAGCATCTCTTTGGAAAGGCAATCCTGAATGAGCAATTGATGCAAAAATTTTTAATATCATGAGATAATGGGTAGGACGGTTGTGGTGGTGCATTTTACAGCCATCACCAACAACCACCTCTTCAGGCCACACTGTGATCTGAGAGATGCTTGCTCAGTCTTGATAAGCAGCACCTGGGCTAAGCTTCTCTTGATCTTAGGAGAAACACTGCCTGCTCCCAGGTACTAGCGCTGTCTAACCAGCTCCTGTTTCTTAATGAACAGGAAACTTATTTGTTTTGCCTGAATAACAAATCAAGTGGAATAATATTTTTGTTATCAAACCTTCAGAGAGAGTTAGTGACTTGGATTGTGGCCAGGATCAAAAATTACTATGACTAAAGTGCACTCTCTAGCCACCCTGGAAACAGTGGACCAAAGTGAAACCCTTGGAGCTCTCCCAGACCACAGCAGGCTGCAAACAGCATTCTCCCTCTGAGTGGGGCCTCTCAGAGCCAGCAAACTCTCAGGCTGGCTGTACTCAGAGAATCACCAAATGACTGTGATGCATCTTGGGCTGATACAACTCCTCAAGTCTCCACCCTTCACCCACTGAGAAGTCACAAAGGCACCTGAAGTGAGAGCATCACTGAATTCAAGGGGAGCTTTTCCACAGGTATGTGTCCTGCACAGACTCCTTCTGTCTGTGTGCATGCAAGTGTGAATATGTTATAGCAAATGTGCCACGAGTGTTGTTCTCCTAGATTCTTAAGTACTTCACACTTGTAGTAAGTCAGGCCTGTAAATGAGTTACTACTGTGATAAAATAAATTCCATATGAATTTTTTGCTAAACTGCTTAGCTTCCATTATCACTTAAGTATTGTTAAGTTTAAGTGCTGTTAAGTTTAAGTTCTGTTGGGCCTTTAGGCATAAACTTTTAGTCAAGTGCAAGCTCAGTTTAGCACAACGCTCTACTCTGTTCCTTGTGACTCAACAGGGAGGGTCTTTTGTATTCCTTTTTATCCTTACCCTTTCTGATCCTTTTCTCTTCCCCCCTCACTCTCCCAGCCCCCATATAGACAGTTTGGGTTTATTTCAGTTTGGATTCATTGATTTTGGATTTTTGTTTGCTTTTCCTTGACGCACTTTAATCATCTAGTAAGCAATAGGATGAACCTTGCCATTAAACTTTGTCATGCTTTCAATTTTATATTAAACTTGTTTTTGCTGATACCTTTGCCAGTGATTCTTGAAGCGATCTTAACAGAACAGGCACTGGTGAAAAGTCTAAGGCAAAGGAGAAAAGGTGCCAGGGTCTTGCAGAGCATGCAATAGAACTGTCAGATTAGTAGTGCTCAGACCCTTTTCACTTTCTCCTCCTTACTGTACATTTTACTATTTTTCAGAACTCATAGACTGCAAAAAAAAAAAAGTAAAAAAATTCAGTCACCTTTACACAGGTCAGACCAGAATGCCTTATTTTTCGAACTTTTTTAAGTGAAAACACAAACAAAAGAGAAAACCAACTACCTAATGTCATAAAATAAACTAGATTTTTTTTTCCCAAATCATTGTTTCAGTCCTATTTACCAGATCCAGATTAATTTTAGGCTCCTCTGGGCTTGAAATCCCCTAACAATAGATCATAAAAAAATGGCTTAAAAATGGCAAGATTCTGTGCTATTTATTTTCACTTCTGGCTAAGCAGAAGAGAACAGTGAGCTGCCAGGTAAACTCAAATACAAATAAATTACTTAAAATCTCATTTTTCCACCTAGAAAAACCAAAGGAGAACAACAAATACATATTTCTTGTTTAGAGGGTTATAATGCCCCATCCTCACCACTACTGCACAGCAAAAAGAAGGCAACAGATTGCTATCAGACCTGCTTAATGTCTCAGTTGATTTTAGTCTTACTGTCATAGTTTCACAGTCAATTTAACATGGCATAAACTGGCAATGAGGCCAAATAAACCTTTCCCACTGATCCCTTCGCCCTTCTTATTTGCTCTGGCTTCTTTTGATGAGGTGTAACAGTTAATGAGGTCATTGCACACATGGGGGTAGGAAAATTTTTTATGGATTCTTGTACTGCCATGAGACAGGGAACAAAGCAGTCTGCAATGGGCTTGTAATCAGGGATCAGAGATGCTGACAGCTGAAAATGACAGAAAGTCTGCTTGTAGATATGTCTGCAAAGGCTTGTACTGTACTAGAAGCTAGCTATGCTGTGTCTGGTGGTCATGCTAGAAGTCCTCTGATAGAGGCAATTGGTACAGGTCACTGGCATCTGGCTAACTCACACACAGCTACAGTTGTCACATGGAGATAAACAGTGCTTTTTTAAAGAGGTATGATTATTCTTTATCAGGAGACAGGAAACAGTATGAAACACTTGTCTACACTTGAAGGCAAGATTGGAGTGAATGGGCATTGGTAAGTTTGGTTTAATAGCAGACGGGGGAGTTTTTGCATCAGCTTCCCATCAAAAACAGTAAGCCTAAAAGCTTATTACTAATTTGAAAGTTGTTCAGTTTATGAGAACTATTTACAATTGGGTTGCTGAAAACTTCTTCAGAAGGTTTTCTCCACTTCTCTGTTCCCATAATCCACTAGCCTTTGGCTGCCAGCACAAGTGTTCAGCTAATAGCCAGGAATATAAATGCTGCAAAAATAATAAAACTGTAAATAACCAAAACATCAGAAGATTTATATAGCTATTTAATAAAATAAGGAATGCACAAAATTAATCCTTTCATCAGATTTGAGTGTGGAAGCAGCATTAAACTAAGTGTGTGGAATAAATAAACACACTACTCCTATGAAGTATTTTGTATCTTTTGAAAAAAAATCTTCCTAAAGAAAGTGTACATTTTGTTAAGATACTGACAGACACAAAAAAGGACATGGTAGAAAAGAGCAACTGGTGCCCTCCAAAAGGAAAGCAAGCAAACAAAAACCCTTTTGTTGTTCATGTATTCAGTACAATGGTGTAGAGACTACCTGAGGCTCTGAAATAGAAAATCCTAACTACTGCAAAGAGACTCTTCATGAGTCTCCATTACTTTTGGAAGGTAGAAAAGATAGTCTTGACAAAGAGGGACATGCACATGACAGCAGGGGTTTTTTGAAAGATAGATAGCCATATAAATGCTGTGAGATTAACACAAATAGACACTTTTATCCAGATAGTAAGCTACATGTGACATCTGAGGATGTTTTGGGATTTTTTTCTGAATTTTCAAATACACTTTCATGAAGGTACTTTTTGCATGCTGTGTTTGAAATGGCCTAGATTTACTTTTGAGGATGAGACAATGAGGAATAGGATGGTCTTTGAGCTACGCTAGTCCAATGCATGAGCCTTTCTAATCATGCTTCCAGACTGTCACTAGGAGAAAACTTAGGAAAAATTTGTCAGTATGAGCAAGGCAAAATGAAACAAAAGTACAAAGAGGTTACTGAAATTGGCTGTATGTGTTGCTGAGAGACTGCTCCTTTGGAGAAGAGCAATACTGCACAACAGAGACCTGCCTTAATGATCACACAGAATGAATTCACAGTGTGCCAATTTGCCCAGAGCACCCTGAGTAGAGCAGTAAAATTCTCCCTTCTCTGTGAAATACATGCATCAACCTCCTGCACAAGCAAGTATGCTGTTCCTTGGCAACACTGGGACCCACTTGGTCTTACCACCTGATGTAAACATCCCTTAAGGGAAGCTTTCAGGTCCATCTCTGCAGTTTCACTGTTCTGTTTAAGCCCATTCTGCATCACAGAGGGAGAACAGAAATTTTGAAAAAAGTGTCTGGAGTATACAGTGGGGAAAAGCTAAATTCCAAGAAACTTCTGATGACCTGATAACAGAAAGACATACGATAATTTTTTTCTCACAATTGGCTTTTATTAAACTTAGTAAACTACATCCATAGGAAAGAATCTCGGGGAAAATACTGTGCCTCCAGCTTGTGTTTTTATCTTATCTAAAGTTAATAAGAAAAACAATGAATAGGAAGTGGAGAGTGTGAAATCAGATTTAGAATGAAGTCAGGGTATTTTGTACCGGCTTTCCCTGAGCTGTAAGCAGTAAGGTGTTTCTAGCAGAAGTGCTTTCATAGAAACATCATCAGATCATCCATCAAAAAGCAACCTGTCTCTGTAGAACAGCTCCCTGAAACACAGATGTTTTAGAGCAGGAAAAATATAACTAAAATAGGCCATCACTAAAAGGGTTGCATAAGGAAAAATTGTTTCCCCTTGGATGAACAGAAAGGTTTAGAAATTCAATGCTGCTGTCTTTTTCATTGATGTAATATTTGCATTGCCAGAAATGGCCTGATTTATTAGTGTGCTGTGATTTTATGCCACCAAAGAACTGTCAATAGAACATGTTTTTCCAAAGGTGGTGCTCATTATGAGGATACTAAAGTCTGTTCCCCCCTGAACTCTATAGTATCAGTAAAATTCTTTTGAGTGCCTCTTCTTTGCTCCGCTGGAGTGTCAATTTACCAGCATCAGGAGCACCCTGAGGGAGGGTACACAAGAGCATGAAATACTCCCCAGAACAAGAAGAACCTGTACTTGCACTCTGGCTGTCTGTGGGTGGGAGGGAGGCAAATCTTCACCAGCTAAAAGATGTTAGAGAAGTTTATATTCAAATGTGTGTCATAAGACATGCTTGACAGCAGACTAATACATACGGACTAAATACATTGAAAGCTGTAGATATTTCAAAGAGAATTCTTGTAAGATAGTAAATTATCTTTACTTATTATTTTGGGCTTTTTTTTTCAACTGAAGTAATATTTGTTAGCTTCTGAGTAAGTATGTTTTCAATAGGTTTCAAAGACAAGCACTTCTTCCATTGTCACCTTGAGAAAGTTATTCAGTCATGCTTTCTATAGCTAATATTTATTAAAAAAGCAGAGAAATTAAAGTACTGTCCTTAGTAATTGAATGGAAGTAAATAAAACTAGTTTGAAATATGATTTTTTGGTTTGCACAGCAGTTAAACAACTCTAGCAAAAAGTGAAGATTTTTGTTCACTTTTTGTTCACTGATTTTTGTTCAGTTAGCCAAGCCATAACTCTGAGAAACTTGAGACACCTCATCTGTGCTTGATTACACACAGTTCAGGACACAAAGATAGAAATACACACAAAAGTGCCATTGAATACTCATGTCTGTACCTAACAGAAAAGAAATATTTCAGGAAAGGAATTGATGACCCACAGAGATAACTCACAAAGCAGATACAATTATTAAAATCTTTTTTCTGATCTTTAATAGAGTTTGAACCTTCCCAGCTTAGAAACAGATCTGTATACATAAGAAAAAATTGAATTGTTATGCTTAGTCATACTTATCACATGACAATCTCCAAATACACCAGAATAAAATTAACAGAAAATTGGAGTTTTCAGTCATTTTAAGATTTTACATATTGTTGTATCATTAAGAAAAAATATGCGACTAAATCTCCACATTAGCAACAGAGATCTAACTGGAGATTAATAGATCTAGTGTGTTAATCATCTTGAAATAAATTAATGAGCTGTCAACAAAAATAATTTGTATGAGGTAATGCAAAATACTTTTTCAAGACTACAACATTTGTGCGAGATCTTATGACATTAGACATGATAATCAGTTTCTGTGCTGAAATTTTTTGGCAAAAAAAACCCCAAAACTACTAAACATACTTTGCATGCCTTCTTATTATTAATAACTGAGGTGTGAAGTAAGCACAGTTATTTTTTCCCTACTCTAGTTTTGTTTTGGTTTGTATAAGAGGAACAAGAAGAAGCACAAACATAACTATGTCATCACTAATCATAGCAAAGAAAAACACATTCTAATTAAAATCAGTAGTTTATCTGGGATATTAAAATAGCAGGAGTTGCCAGTAAAGACTAAGCAGCAGTGAGTTTTGCTTCTATATATATCTGGAAAGCAAACTGAATAGAGGAAGAATGTGCTAGGATAATTTCAGAATTATCAACATTCTTATAATTTCAGAAATTCTCAACATTCATAACTAGTTAAGAATAAAACAAACAAAGAAAATGAGTGGACAACTTAAACACTGTAGATCACTAAAGTCACTTCACACAAATCAAAATGTTGGATCAAAGTTATCTCATATTAACCTGAAAGGAAATTTTCTCTAAAAATTACTCCAAACATAAGGCAGAGTCTGCAGTCACTGAAATACACAAGTAAAACCAGTTTGAACTGTCCTGCATGCCACGATATAAAAGTCCAGAAGGGAGGTAAGTGAGAAATACATCAGAAAAGATACAACAGCCCAAGTTAAGGAAAGATATCAAGATAATATATATCTGCACCTAGCAAACAAAAATTATTTTGAAAACGCAGAGTGGATAATACCAGAGAACACTGGAAGTTTAGGTGAAAAACAAAGTGCTCTGTTTTTGTAGCTGTAGAAGAAATTAAATTGTTAGCAAAAATGTCTTATATAAAATAATAGGTATAGAAGAAATTATTTTACATAGGCTCATTCATAACACTTTCAGCTTGGGCAAAGATACTCAGATTTGTTTTTTCCTTGTGCAACAAGCATCTTTCAAACACACTGATGATTAAAATATTTATTTTACAAGATGGCACCAAATTATGTGCAGTTATCCCATATAATCCTAGTTGCGTGTGCAGCCTAATCCATTTCTAAGATTTTCTTGGAAATATTTTACTTTTGTATTGGGTTTGTATGGCAAGGTTTTTGTAGCAGGGATGGATACAAGGTGGCTTCTCTGAGAAACTGCCAGAAGCTTCTCCCATATCTGATAGGTCCAATGCCAGCCAGTCCAAGACAGATTCGCTACTGGCCAAGGCTGAGATTGTCAGCGACAGTGGTGGCACCTTGAGGATAACATAGATAAAAGGGGAAAAGAAAGACCCACACACCAGGAATTGCAGAAAGAGAGGAGTGACAATATGCGAGAGAAACAACAGATACCAAGGTCAGTAAAGAAGGAAAGGGAGGAGGTTCTCCAGGAGCCAGAGCGGAGATTCTCCTGCATCCCTTGGTGAAGGCAATTGTGAGATGTCCACTCAGGGTCAATCCACCAGAGGTTTTTACCCATATCCAGGGTGAACAATATGAAAATCAAGTTCTCATTGCTTCGTCCAGGTGCTGAGGAATGCTGGACTTCACAGGCATTCTTAAGTCTGTTAAAAGCCTGTGCAATGTATACAAACACCAGCAGACTTCATTAGACATGGCTTCTTTATTGAAACAATTAAAAACAATTATATGTTTCTCATACATTTTAACCAAACAAGAAAATAAAATTATGTAAGATACTTAGCAAAAATAATGGAGCTTTTCAAAGATTTGGACAAGCATGATGAGCAAATAATTAGGAGAAAAAAGGTTGTAAATCTATGAGTTTGGGAATTCTCATGTCTGTGGTCTCAAAGGAAAGCTTAACTTTCTCTGGCTTCCCCTTTGACATTATTTTTCCAGATTATTAACAGCAGATTATTACCTCTCCTCTAGCTGCAAATGACTCTGACAAATGAAGTGCTAGGATGTAAAGTACACACTGAGCAACACTTCAGGTTCTCATAAACACGGACACAGTCCTCCATGCAGCTTTTTGTGCATGTCCTATAAAAGCTGCTCAACTCTGTTCACTCATCTTAAATAGATATAGCACCTCCATATCAGCTAAGGGCTTTCAATAATTGATAGTGACAGTTTACAAACTCTTCTAAAGCTTCTGTGTATATTTCTCTGATGGAAATCTCTTACATCTGTACTATAAACCTGGCTATTTAGTATGAGCAATTAAACAGGCCATCAGTCTGCAACTGCCTCTCAGTAGGTGAATTTAGCCCCTAGGTATGTCAGTGTGACAGGAAATCTTCATGCAGAATCACTTTTTCTTCCTTATGTTACATGCAAAATAGAAAGAATTATGTATAATTCTTTCTTCAAATTAGTGGAAAAATACATTGTAATATTTTTTGAAAGGGTTGTGAGTTATTTCATGGCTGCTGGCAGTTAACTGTAACTTTTAAAGAAATTTTTATGAGCACATCTGGCTTTCAGCCAGGAAGGAAAAAATCTGATTGATAAGAAAGGTGTTATTCTCATAGAGTAGGCAACTGTAAACAGTTGTTTTAAGGCAAATAATTGTAAAGAAGGAAATTAAAACCTTCTCTAGAACTTCTATTATAACTGTGTTTTCATATATTAAAGCGCAAAAATGACATAGTCCTCGTCAATAACTAACATTATCCAGTATAGTCCAAATCAACCCTATGTTTCCTAAAGGCATTACAAGATCTAGGAATTTTAACTTTTTTTTTTTTTTTCTTTTAAGAGGATATTAAATAGTCTTTGGGACTGGAAGTTCACTGTATGAAGCAAAGTAGGACAATGAAGACTTGGCATGAAAGATTTTGTAATTTGACACAGCAGAATGGGGAAAGTTGATGTGGGCTTGCCTTTCCCACTCAGTTCATAGGAATTTAAAAACTATTCCATTGAAACATTAACACTTGGTTCTTTGGCTTCTTATGTTATAAGTCTTGTTCATAGATATGATGAAAAGGGGAATTATAGATTTGCACTTCAGTTCTCATATTTGGATGCATTTAGAAATAGGCTTGTCTCATTTATCCAAAGTAAATTTACAGAAAAACAATGTAAATTGGCATAGCCAAAATATACATCTGATTTGCCTGTTTGATCAAAATTATTTGGATGGGGGACACAAAGGATTTTTTGGTTTTGCATGGCCTAGTTGATGATAAACATACAGAAACCTGTGCATACATTTTCACTTTAAAGTGCAAATGCACTTTATACTTAAAGTGCACTTTAAGTGTACACTTGTACACTTTAAATTAAATTAAAAGGGAATTTTTTCAGAATAAGAGAATATATTTCCAAAAGGTTTCCGAGCATCTTAACTGGAACGCATAATTGTAAAGAAAACAAGTTTCATTATGACAACATTTATTATATTCATTACATAAAAATTTAAACTCACAAGAAAACAATGCCTACAAGCACTTTTGTCCTGTTGGGGGTATTTTAACAATTAATATTCTATGGCAGTAGGATTTCTCTAAAAGGCCACAGAGAAGGGCCTCGTGCGACAAAGTATATTTTGAAAAACATCTCTTTGCCCTCTAGGATTTGGTCTACTCACTATATGTGGAAATAGAATTCCTTCAATTTCTCCTTTCCCTCAGAAAGAGGCATCCTGGCAACTCTTCATACTTTAGATAAAAATAAAAGTCATGGTCAAGGAACATGAATTCAATGGGAACAAACCAACCTGTGAATACACAGCTTATATTTTTAGTAACAGAAAAATAAGAAACAAGAAAATATGTAAAGAAATTAAAAATACAGCTGTCACAATAGTATAGCAGAGTAAAGAATTGCACTAAACATTACTACAATCTTCATAATAGTTGCCATTTATCTGATCTTAATGAGCAATACTAGTATAGGTTCTGAAAAGTAACCTTGTGCTCCAAACTCGTATGTTATGTGTCTATAAACATGTGTATGAATATATTTACACGAACAGAAACAAGAAAAAGGCAATTATCATGTCCTAAATTCTGTATTTCTATCTGAGGCTGATACTGATTCCAGGTTTTTTTTTTTTTTTTGATAGCGCTCATTTCTCTGTATACCTTCCTCTTGTTTAGGTATGCTTAAACCAGACCCGAGAGGTACCCAGGAAGTGCAGGGCTAAGGCATAATTTTACCAGGCTTTGAAACAACTTTTAACCCTGTAGTGTCTGGGGACAACTCAGGTGGATTCATTTTTGCTGCAGATTAGAGATTCCTACAGCTTTTGTGGATAGTACAGACACGGCAGAGTTATATAATCCCTACCACTTCAAAGAACTTTATTGCATGAAGGAGTCATGGAAAGGTTGCAATGCTTGCTTAAAATCATACAGAATTTCTGCAACAGCTACAAGGACAAAGCTGATCTACTGAAGTCTCACATTGTGAATTGCAAACCATATGTTCAATGTAAGAATATCACTGGCAGTGAGTATTTCTTGAAACTAAACCTGTAATTATATATATCAAGGGAATAATTTAGTGCACTAAATATGTAAAGTCATAATGCAATATTAATATCAACGTATACAGCTTAAGTTATGCTAAATTTAATTTCTGTTCTTGCTTCATTCCTTCTTTTCTTCCCCTGCTTTTATTGATATGAAAGCAAACTATTTGCTATGAGAAAAGATGTATTACAACTTGAAAGGAAATTACTACAGATTTGGGAAATGGGGGAGACATATGGCTATTTTCTTTTTTCATTTTTGTAATGCAGTATGATATACAGTCATGCAGAGATAAGCATACATAGGTCCCGTAGATGTCAGATTCAAATAGGAAAACTAAATTTGAAAAAAAACCAAAATGAAACAGGGTTTAAAAAAAGGTATATCAAAGGTTGAGTCCCATCCCTACCAAAAATAAACTGGATAGATATTATTTTTGTTTATTTAAAGATCTCTTCACTCTTTTTTGGTTTAATTACTGTGTTTTAAAGTGTAAATTAAAACCATAGCTCAAACAGTTAAATTCAGATTCTGATGAACTCCAAGTACTCCACCTGTTGCTGGAGATGAGAGAAAAAATCATGGCTGTTTTCCAGCTGACCAGGTCACAACAAATAGTGTCAAACAAGCTGTTTCTCATCATCAGAAAGCAGCCTTCAAAAATACAGATAAGCAGCACCATAAAAGAGATTTTGCAGTTCATTAATTGAATGAACTCTGATAACATCAGTCTTTTGCACAGAAACAAAACACATACAACTCTACATGCACCTTGCTAGAAAATATAAAAAAGTGCCAGGTGTATGCACCAAGATAAAGAAATAAAGTAATAATTTTCTAAAATTGGAGGCATTCACATTTAGCTACAGAATCCATTTATTAAGAATTTTTAAAATTAATCTAGTTGAGAAAAGGAGGCAATCAGCAGTATCTAAAAACAGTATCTAAAAGTTCTCAACACAAATGTAAAATTCCTCTAAGTAATGAGTGTTACATCATCCCAGGAAATTAAATTTTACACAAGTGAGCAGTGAAAAAAAGATAATGAGAAAAATGTACCCAAACCAAAATAAAATCTAGGCTTCTCAGGTTAGCATCTTATTTGCTCTTCTATGCCTGTGTTACAAGGTTATTAATCTGTCATCTTCCTTTTTCAACAATTTGGATACTTTCTTTGGATTTCCTGTGCCAATGAAATTATTTTCCATAAGAACAGTTATTAAAAGCAATGAAATTACTCTGTACATTATATTCAGGAAGTCACCTCTACTGACAGAAGGATTTTATAAAAACAAGGGTTTCCTCCCTTAGCATAAGTGATTGCTTTATAAAAATAGCAGTTAATTAGAAAGGAAATTGCAAGTACGCCTATGCAAAAAGTAATGTCAATAGCACAACTCAAAACAAATCCATGACTTGATGCAAGCCTGATTTTGGTAAATAGATTTAATTGCAACTCGTTCTGCTTTGTAAATACTTAGCAGCTCTATATTTGGTAAACAGAAAACGTTGATACTGTTTTGCCTTATGTGTTAAACACAAACAGCCTGGGCCTTGGTTTATACCAGTCCATGTCTGGTTCCCACAAGAACTCATTATCCTCTAGCAATGACATGAGACATTAATCTTGGATAAGCATAGAGTTTTTGTGGAAACAGAAAACATAAAAGAAAGAAGAATATAACATAGTAGTTTTCAGATACTTTTTACCCAGATTGAATGTTCACTGAAGCCATGAATGCCAGAGTTCCTAATTCTTATAAAGAAGGTGCCTCCCCTTGACAGTAGTGTGCTCCTACCAGGACATCTGGATATTCTTCTCCTATTTTTTTCACCATGTTTCTTAATTTAATAAATAGGAGTAAAGGACTGACTTTGTAGCTTCTTGGATCCTCACATTTCAGCAGAAAAACAATCTTTACAGGGAGAGAAAAAAACTCCTAAATAAACACAAGTAACTTTTTAAGTCCTAATTTTTTCCTCATATTTATCATTAGTATACTGCAGGACTAGCAAGCAAATATCTTTTATTTAAGATACAGATTCCTCACTTTTCTTAAACTTTTCCTTTGGCCTTTATGAAGACCTTCTCATGAAAAATTTGTTTGACTACTGTATGGTAGAAAGAAGTATGAGTGAGAAATCACTTAAGGGAGAGTGCTTCCCTTCTGAGTTACTGGTTAGGCACAACTTTAAATTGTCCATCACTAATCATATCTGATAAAACAGCTGTATTTTTAAAATATACGTAGCTCAAGAAAGACATTCAAATAAAGTTTCTTAAGAATTTCACAACATAAAATAATTTGTAGCTTTTTCCTTTTTATAAACTCTTTCTTCAACTGTTTTTAATTTTGGAAAAACAGCAGGAACAGGCAAATCCAAGAGATGGGAATTTTTCAGATAACGACATCTTGAGAGAATATTTTTCGAGGGATGCTGTCACTGGAAAATGCTTAAAAAAGGAAGATAAAAGTAACTTTTAAAACTAAAGTTAAAACTAAACAAGCTTTTATTTTGAACTTTCAATGAAACTTAGACCAAAAACTCATTAATATAATCTAATAATTCAACATTTATAGTTTGAAGTTGCCATTAATTAGAATGATAAGATTTCCTTTGTTTCTTTGACTGAAAATAATTTTTACCCTTGTTTTTCAGAGAAGCAGATACACTACATACTCTGTATATGTTTCATGACTGTCCAGAAGCTTCTTAGTAATTTGAAACAATTTTGGAAAACAGACATGTTAGTTTATTGTGTTTCCACCCCTGAAAATAATCAGGTACACAGATAATTAAGAAGTCCTGAGAAATCTATAAGAAGCAAACCAAAGGCAATCTACAGAATGAATCACAACTGAGAGTGATTAGATAATATCATATTCTTTGGAAAACCTTGAAGGACAACTTTTTCAGTGTGATAGAAGCTTTGAAACTTTGTCTTTTAAGCTGACTTCCTCCCAGTGCACCTGACAGCACTGAAGAAGAAAGGATGCTACTCAGCGCTCTACTTAACAGGACATTTCCATTTCAGAAAGTCAAGAGAGCTTCTCCCTCTAGCTTCCACTGTACAAAAGGAAGAAGAGAAGAGGAGAAAAGATGCATCTGTTTATTTTACAGCTACTAAAACAACTTTCCTTTAGGAAGGCAGAAACAACCCATGGAAGCAGTAGAGGTGAAAGACTTAATGGAAGCTATTAAGTTCAAAACAAAAAAGAGCTTTGCTCTGTTATTACCTCTCTCTGTTACCTCATGAAGTTGACTGAATCTGTTACAGTAGTGATCTAATATAAACATAAGGACCATTTTTGATACAGCCTAACAGCAAATACATCAAGATATATAACATATATCAGTAATATATGATTATCAAGTATCACAGACTTTGGACTCAGCTTCTTACCGCAGTCCCTAATCTTTCTTTTTAACTTGCATCTTTTCTGTCACAGCTACATAAACTATCCATTCAACAATATGACAATAATTAAAGTGATACAAAAAGTTTAATAAGCAGAAAACAACATATGAGCAAACATACCATCATCTAAATTCAAGGCTCTGATCTGATTCTTTATTCCTCTGATCACATTAAAAGAATTCAATTTCTCAAAACTACTATGAAGCTGGTGTAGTAATGTGTAAGAATATCTGCAGCACACTGACAATTTACTACAAGTCAGTTTCCCTAGTACTCTTAAGCTGTGTGATAGAGAGAGAACCCCTTGTGGTTTAACCCCAGCTGGCAACTTAGCACCATGCAGTTTCTCACTCACCCCTCTGACACAGCAAGGAGGAGAATTGAAAAAAAAGAAGCAAAACTCACGGGTTGAGATAAGAGCAGTTTAATAACTGAAACTAAATAAAATAGAACAAGAATTAAACAAGAATAATGAAAATAAGAGAGGGAGAGAGAAAAAGAGCCTAAGAAAAACATGGAATTGCTCATAAGTGGACTGATGCGCTCATCAGTGGACTGATGCTCATTCTGTTCCTCAGCAGCAGTTGGCATCTCCTGGCCAATTCCCGCCAGTTTATCTATTAAGCATGGCATTCTGTGGTATGGAATATCACTTTTGCCAGTTGGGACTGGTTGTCCTGGTTATCTTCCCTTTCAGCTTCTCATGCATTTTCTTACTTGTAGAGCATGCAACATTGAAAAGTCCTTCACTTAGAGTAAGCATCACTTAGCAACTACCAAAACATCAGTGGATTATCAACATTCGCCTCAACTAAATTCAAAATACAGCACTATACCAGCTAGGAGGAAAATTTACTCTATTCAAGCCGAAACAAGGACAGAACTATATTCTAAAAAATCTTTCAAACAGAGTGTTTGCAAGTGTTTGTCTAGTCAAGAAAACATTTCAGTTTTCCAGATGTTTACAAATAACCTCCTTGTGTTGTTCCTGTATAACAAGTTTCTAACAAGCTACAATTTCTGTACAGCATGCTGTAAAAATGAAATATGTGAAAAAGGAAAGAAAAACAACAATAAAGTAATGGAACTGCACAGTTCTATAGCACTTAAAAAGAACACAAGAAACTATCTGAATATGAGACCAGAAGTTTGGGGTTTTTTTTCATTTTTACAAGCAGATATCACAATACATAATATTGTCACTGTAAATAATCCCTCTGTGAGTTCCACTACATGTTGTTTTGCTGAGCAGTCCAAACTCTCTCAGCCTGTCTTGAGCAGAGGTGCTCCAGCCCTCTGATCCTCTCCAAGCTCCTCCTCTGAACTCCACATCCTTCTTATGTTGGGGACTCCAGAGCTGGGTGCAGCACTGCAGGTGGGGTCTCTCCAGAGCAGAGCAGAGGGGTAAAATCCCCTCCCTCTCCCTGCTGTTCACTCTGCTTTGGATGCAGCCCAGGACATGTTTGGCTTTCTGGGCATTCTGCAAGCACGTGTTGCTAGGTCATGTGCAGCCTCTCACCAACCAGCACCCCCAAGGTTCTCTTGGCAGGGCTGCACTTGATCCGCTTTTCCCCCAGCCTGTGCTGCAAACCAATTCTTTGCAGGTTAAACAAAAAACTAGCATGTTTTCATATCACTGCAAAATGCATCTACATTTTTTTTTGTCTTTAAATAAAAAGAAAGCAGGTTTCATTGTTGAGAGGCAGAAATCCCTGGTTTATAATTCTCTCATGAATTTGTAAGTGCAGTAGTTTTATTTTAGAACAATTCGGTTGTAATGGAAAGGAGGTATGTAGCTGTTTTTGTTATTATCTATGCTAATATAGCAATATGAAAGACTAAAACTAACACTTTAGAAAATGCATAAAGAAAAGAAAGGAAGAGAAGGAAAGGATCAGAGTAGAAAGATATCACCACCCTCGGATCCAGCAACAAGGTGTTGGTTGAAGTGATGGTCACAGTCTTGATCCATCATGGGTGGGGAAAAGCTCCCAAAATATATAATTTAATGAGTTAATACATATACATATACATATACATATACATATACATATACATATACATATACATATACATATACATATACATATACATATACATATACATATACATATACATATACACGCAGGTGCACCCCAGCAACTTCCCTGGAGGGGTTTTTTTACACTGTCTTTGGCAAAAGGCTCTGGGTCTGTTGCAGCACTGTGGATCATGTACAGATCTCTGATAGAAGGTCTGGCCTCAGGAATGGGTCCGTGAGAACTTTGGGGGTCTTTGATGGTGTATTGCCCCTCCTAAGACATGACAGCTGCCTCTCATGCCAACATAATTCAACCAGAGGGATGAATACTCTCATGCCATGGGCAGTTTTAAAACTCAGTTGTATAAAAAACCACTATCAGCATGATAAAAATCACCCTGCTTCCAAAGGATCTCCTTCAACCATCCCCTTCATATGGCAAAACCCAGAGCCTCCTATGGTGGGTGCTCACCCCCTCTGTCTTATTTGGACCAGAGACTTGGCCAGCCCACACCCAAAAACTTACTTCCTCCCCCTCAGGTTTTTAGTTGTTAAGTAGGGCACCTTATGTAATGGTGTAAAAACCCCAAACCTTAAATATGACTGAAAATGACTTGCAGTATAAATTAAATGACTAACTTTTTTTAAGACTTTAGAGCTGTTTTACTTGCTAATGCTGTTGGTAAAAGTAGTCATTAATCTAAAAATTTGCTTTTTTCCTTAATACAATTTGTGCTAATCATTCCATACAAATAGAAATGTTAAATGGGTCTGTGGTGGATAGTAGGACCAAACATGGTTTGCTGCAGGCAAAAGTTACATTAATGTTAAGGACAATGAACCGAGGATCTACATTAACAAAAATAAAGTCACACTTAAACCAACTGAACTCTAATTTTTTAAAATATATTTCAAAGAATATCAGCATGATATAATAACTCAAGTTTCTCAACCTTCTCTTCATGATGTGTTATATTTACACAGGAAAAAGATGTCACCCAACTGTTTACTTTAATAATCACAACACTAAATTTCCTAGTCATCCACAGCAGAATTGCAGGTACCTAACCATACATTGTTATTGAAAAATATTCACGGCTTTAAACTGTATCACTCTAAAGATTCTTTTCAAGGCATTAAAAAAGTAGCAAAAATTATAAAATAAGTGTTTATTTTTTTTATTTCTGTTGTTATTGCTGCTATTCAAGAGGAGATTGGAAGAGAATGTGTCCACACATTCACACATGAACTGCCAAAAATCTATTTCAACTGTTCAAAGGCTGACTCATTAACAAGTGTTACAATAGCCAGACACAGGAAAAATTGCTATTTGGATCATAACACAAAGTCGAAAAATGTCTTTCTTATTAGCATTATGATATATTTAAAATATCTTCATTGCAATTACCTCACAAACATGGATTGTTTGTGAGGTAATTAGGTTTGTGGATAATTGGGTAGATTGGGTAACATCCCAATTTATAATAGTGAAAGTCTTCTACACTGATATAATAGATGGAATACTCTTCTTACACAACAGCAGCTCAAATACAAATCAATGATCTCTAACAATACAGGTGAGTCATACTTAAATTTCACTCTTCAAAAATGACAAATAGGTATTGCAAGATGAAGTTAAGAAGAAGGCTGTCAAGATTAGCTATTTAAACCCTAATCTGTTGTATCCCCTTCACCATCCTCAAGTTCTCTTCAAAGCATTGGTATGATTTAAAACTGGTATTTGACCCTTAGCTTTCATATCAACATCTATTTCACTGAAAATGAAACTGGAGGAAGGATGATATATTTAGTAATATAAAAATAAGACAATATTTCAAAATAATTAACTCATAGGACACTTGGGAGCAGATTCTGCTTTTGAGGAAATCTCCCGGAAAGTAGTAAAATGGAAATTTTTGAGCTCTTGTTCAAACTCTTGGCTTTGAAGCTCACACTTAAAATTTTCTCCACATATTGACTTTTGGGGAATATATACACAGACCTTTGAGAAATTTTCAAGCTCCTGGGTAATCTGGAAGCAATAGTGTTTTGATATAATGTACAAATTAGACATATTAGCAGGCAAACAAGTAAAAATATTTATTGTGCACTAGTACAATTCAAGACCTTGTGTTTTTCAGCAGCTATTGAACACTTGTAGGGATCTTCTATCCCATTTACTCAGCTACTTAACATTAGGCAGGAGCAAGCATCTATGCTGAATGTTTGCCGAGCCAGATCATCCAGTAAATTAAATCTGACACAGAGTCCCCGCCAGCACAGCACCTGCTCCTGCCAAGTGCAGCTCTTTATAAATGTGATGGGTTCAGCCTGGTGCCACCTGTGCAGTTTGGCAGTGCTGCTGATTGCTTCTCGCTCAAAGCTGCTCACCAGGAGCTCTTACTCACCCCTTGAGCACCCATCATGCAGCAACAGAGTAGGATGGCATACAAAGATTTACAAAGGCAGGGCTTGAGGCCAGCTTCCAAGAAGACACAAAATGCAGCATCTGTAAGGCTCCTGAGAAGAGGGGAACAGAGGACAGAGAAGTTGAATCTCCGAGCAGCAGAGGCACAGGCAGCCTCTGCCCCCATGGGCCACTCATTGACAGCAGAGAGTAGCTGCACTGCCTGAAGTGCTGAGCAGTTACTTCCCAGAGACCTATTCTGTGTGTTTGGCTCATTTTGTATTTCTAATTCTTAATAGTTCATTTTTGGTTACTGATTTTTGGCAGTTGAGTGGTTTCTTATGAATTCACCTTATTCTCAGCTAATAATACTGTCTCCTTCCTCCTAATCTGTCAAGCCCCTCTTGTAGTGTTTCATGAAACTCCCTGGCCTGGGTCTGATCTTCATTCCCTGAAACACCAACTCTTTTCCTTTAAAAGATTGCTTGTGCAAGCAAATAATCTTATTTGCTGGACTTCCTCGAAACTCCTTACTGGGGAATCCAGAACTTGAGACGGAAGTCCAGGTGGTCCTGAGAGTGCACACCTCGTGGTTATGCACATCATTAATGGAAAATTTAAGTAGGGTTTGATCCAATATTGGCTACTGGGGTACACTGGTGGCAACCAACTAGACTTTGTTACAATGATCACCACTACTCAGAGCCCTGCTAACAAGTTCTCAATCAACAATTACAGCCTGATCATCCAGCTCATACTTACCAGTTTCTCTGTGAGGCTTTTGTGGCAGACAGAATAGAAAATTTTCCTTAAGTCTGGGCAGACAATACCCACTGCTCTCCCTTCTTGTACCTCTTGTACAAGACACTTTGTCAGAGGTGTATCAAGTCAGGCAAGAATGACTTCTCACTGGTGAAGCCAAGATGATAGTCTTTATGGCCTTGACCTTTGTGTGCCTGGAAATTGCTCCATCACCTTCCCAGGTACTGAGGTGACCGATATATTTATACCCTTGCTACATTTTTAATGTAGTTATACAACCTTTACATTCAGGGAATTGAATGTTTACATTTGAAACTGTAGTTTAAGGGTTTTTTTACATTTTTTTACTCATATTACACATGCAAACACTCAAGAAAATGCACTGTAAGAGGGACTGTACTAGGAATCCCTGAAATCAGAGAGTATTTCATGAAATGGAGAAACTTGCATCCTAGAAGGAAACAAGATAAAGCATTCCACTAGAGAGATATCAGTGCTCATTTTGGAATTTATAAAGACCACTTATGTTGAACTGTTTCATTTAATATGAGTAGAAGCAGCATATGAGTCCATTTTGCCCAGTAATTTCCTAAATATTTACCTTATAAAAATAATTTTTGAAAATAGTGTTCTGTATGAATCCAAATTATAATCCTTATCCTAGTTTTTTTTTCTATGTTTCAGGTTTTTTACATTTTGTCTACAGGAACTGAGTCAACGTATCATATCCAGCCCTTAAAACATTCCAATATGAAAGATACAAGACCTATT